>NC_068436.1:20013513-20046013 GCF_023373465.1 Oncorhynchus keta
CCACTACCATTCAGATAGAGGAGATGTAATACTATCCTATCATAACATGGTTGTATTCCACAATCATTCAGGTAGAGGAGATGTAATACTATCCTATCATAACATGGTTGTATTCCACTATCATTCAGGTAGAGGAGATGTAATACTATCCTATCATAACATGGTTGTATTCCACTACCATTCAGGTAGAGGAGATGTAATACTATCCTATCATATAATACTATCCTATCATAACATGGTTGTATTCCACTATCATTCAGGTAGAGGAGATGTAATACTATCCTATCAGAACATGGTTGTATTCCACTACCATTCAGGTGGAGGAGATGTAATACTATCCTATCATATAATACTATCCTATCATAACATGGTTGTATTCCACTACCATTCAGGTAGAGGAGATGTAATACTATCCTATCATATAATACTATCCTATCATAACATGGTTGTATTCCACTACCATTCAGGTAGAGGAGATGTAATACTATCCTATCATATAATACTATCCTATCAGAACATGGTTGTATTCCACTACCATTCAGGTAGAGGAGATGTAATACTATCCTATCATATAATACTATCCTATCAGAACATGGTTGTATTCCACTACCATTCAGGTAGAGGAGATGTAATACTATCCTATCATATAATACTATCCTATCAGAACATGGTTGTATTCCACTATCATTCAGGTAGAGGAGATGTAATACTATCCTATCATATAATACTATCCTATCATAACATGGTTGTATTCCACTACCATTCAGGTAGAGGAGATGTAATACTATCCTATCATATAATACTATCCTATCATAACATGGTTGTATTTCACTACCATTCAGGTAGAGGAGAAGACGTGTGGTGACGGTCCTGGTCTGGAGGCCATGTTAGAGGATGATAAACACCTTCTGAACATCATCCTCGACATCAAGGTCAGCATTCTGTGTCCTTTTTAAAGGTCATTTGAATTAGCTAAGTGGATGGTAATTGTCTTGGACATGTTGATGTCAACTTGGTGTCTATTATGATGATGCCAAAGCTCTTTAAATCTGTTGTGGGAGTTAAATGACTTTCACAGTCCAGTGTTTTGTTGTCTTGCCTCTTCGTCCTTGTGCCCTGATTCCCTGACTGTTGGTCTAACTGGCTGCCTCATTAAGAAGTTTGTTTTGTTGTCTCTCCTCGTCTCCCTCTTCCTCCTCCTCTCGCTCACTCTCAGCAATCGCTCCAGTTTGCGTTTGACTCGGCCAGCGTTTACGCGCGCACCTTTGAGAGCTTCCGCGTCTTCTATAGAGAGAATGAGAGTCTGGACCTGGACGCGCTCAGAGATCAGGATCACGGTACCGTAGCAACGCTCTTCATCATCGTCACCAACATCATCAATTCAATGAACTTACCAGGGAACAGAGAAAATGGATTAGCCAAGGCACTTCTTTTCAGTATATAGCTTTGAGTTTCTACAGTCAACACAAATACCACAGCAGCATATCCATTTTGTCTCAGTTCATTCAGACCTTTGGATCCAATGAGGTCCTTGAGGCGTTTTCTGTATATTTCACAGTGGCAGATCAACACTCCCCATCTCTCTTTTTTAAACGGTCTAGAGAGCCATCATGTGACTCGGTACCCTGTCCTGTTCCCTGTAGGAGTGGCGTTCTTCGCTGAGAGTCTGAAGAAGTACCACAGCGAACATAAAGAGGCCCTGGCCATCAAACAGAAGAGGCACCTGGGCCTGCTGCTGGTAGACACCACTCTGCTTAAAGGGAAGCTCCTCCCCTCACCACTACGCTGCCTGGAGGTAGGAGGAGAGGAACAGTGTTCCCAGTGTTAATCACCCCCTACAGGGCCTTTGCACTGTGGAGATCTGAAACTTATTCATTGGTATTCGCAATATGTACAAATATAAACTTCCACATAGCCTATCAGAGGGCGAGTTTGAGCTATTACCAAATTGCTTACACATGTCAAATCATATCGGTTCTCCACAAGTCCATAGGGCTTAGGTTCAAGTGGTGGATTTGGGATTGGGCCGTCCATCCACTGACCAACATTAATGCCTCCCCTCCAGGCCATCAATGACATGCTCCCCCTGCTGGCCAAGAGAAAGATCGACGCCATCATCGCTGAGGCTCAGGATGCCCAGTTCAAACTGGAGTTCATCCCCTCTGCAACTACAGAGTTCGTCAACTCCCTCACCTTCCTAGAGGAGATACAGGAGCGGGTAAGAGACGCTTTTGTCTAGAGGGGATACAGCTTTTGTAAGAATGGACTTTTTCGTGGCAGGTTAGGAGAACTTACGCAGTAGGTTTAGGAAAATGAACGTATCAGGTTAGGAGAACTTACGCAGTAGGTTTAGGAAAATGAACGTAGCAGGTTAGGAGAACTTACGCAGTAGGGTTAGGAAAATGAACGTAGCAGGTTAGGAGAACTTACGCAGTAGGTTTAGGAAAATGAACGTAGCAGGTTAGGAGAACTTACGCAGTAGGGTTAGGAAAATGAACATAGCAGGTTAGGAGAACTTACGCAGTAGGTTTAGGAAAATGAACATAGCAGGTTAGGAGAACTTACGCAGTAGGTTTAGGAAAATGAACGTAGCAGGTTAGGAGAACTTACGCAGTAGGTTTAGGAAAATGAACATAGCAGGTTAGGAGAACTTACGCAGTAGGTTTAGGAAAATGAACGTAGCAGGTTAGGAGAACTTACGCAGTAGGTTTAGGAAAATGAACGTAGCAGGTTAGGAGAACTTACGCAGTAGGTTTAGGAAAATGAACGTAGCAGGTTAGGAGAACTTACGCAGTAGGGTTAGGAAAATGAACGTAGCAGGTTAGGAGAACTTACGCAGTAGGGTTAGGAAAATGAACATAGCAGGTTAGGATAACTTACGCAGTAGGGTTAGGAAAATGAACGTAGCAGGTTAGGATAATTAGGTTAAGGTTGACGGTCACACAGAGCCATCATCTTCTTCATTCAAGAGACTGACTCCGTCCCAGAGTAGCGGACTCAGACCCAGAGTAGGGGACAGACCCAGAGTAGGGAACTCAGACCCAGAGTAGGGGACAGACCCAGAGTAGGGTACTCAGACCCAGAGTAGGGGACTCAGACCCAGAGTAGGGGACAGACCTAGAGTAGGGGACTCAGACCCAGAGTAGGGGACAGACCCAGAGTAGGGGACTCAGACCCAGAGTAGGGGACTCAGACCCAGAGTAGGGGACTCAGACCCAGAGTAGGGGGCTCAGACCCAGGGTAGGGGGCTCAGACCCAGAGTAGGGGACTCAGACCCAGAGTAGGGGACTCAGACCCAGAGTAGGGGACTCAGACCCAGAGTAGGGGACTCAGACCCAGAGTAGGGGACTCAGACCCAGAGTAGGGGACAGACCCAGAGTAGGGGACTCAGACCCAGAGTAGGGGACTCAGACCCAGGGTAGCTGCTGACTCAGACCCAGAGTAGGGGACTCAGACCCAGAGTAGGGGGCTCAGACCCAGGGTAGGGGCTCAGACCCAGGGTAGGGGACTCAGACCCAGAGTAGGGGACTCAGACCCAGAGTAGGGGACTCAGACCCAGAGTAGGGGACTCAGACCCAGAGTAGGGGGCTCAGACCCAGGGTAGGGGACTCAGACCCAGGGTAGGGGGCTCAGACCCAGAGTAGGGGACTCAGACCCAGAGTAGGGGGCTCAGACCCAGGGTAGGGGACTCAGACCCAGAGTAGGGGACTCAGACCCAGAGTAGGGGACTCAGACCCAGAGTAGGGGGCTCAGACCCAGAGTAGGGGACTCAGACCCAGAGTAGGGGACTCAGACCCAGAGTAGGGGACTCAGGCCCAGAGTAGGAGGCTCAGACCCAGGGTAGGGGACTCAGACCCAGAGTAGGGGACTCAGACCCAGAGTAGGGGGCTCAGACCCAGAGTAGGGGACTCAGACCCAGAGTAGGGGACTCAGACCCAGGGTAGGGGACTCAGACCCAGAGTAGGGGACTCAGACCCAGAGTAGGGGACTCAGACCCAGAGTAGGGGACTCAGACCCAGAGTAGGGGGCTCAGACCCAGGGTAGGGGGCTCAGACCCAGGGTAGGGGACTCAGACCCAGAGTAGGGGACTCAGACCCAGAGTAGGGGACTCAGACCCAGAGTAGGGGACTCAGACCCAGAGTAGGGGACTCAGACCCAGAGTAGGGGGCTCAGACCCAGGGTAGGGGGCTCAGACCCAGGGTAGGGGACTCAGACCCAGAGTAGGGGACTCAGACCCAGAGTAGGGGACTCAGACCCAGAGTAGGGGACTCAGACCCAGAGTAGGGGCTCAGACCCAGAGTAGGGGACTCAGACCCAGGGTAGGGGGCTCAGACCCAGGGTAGGGGACTCAGACCCAGAGTAGGGGACTCAGACCCAGGGTAGCTGCTGACTCAGACCCAGAGTAGGGGACAGACCCAGAGTAGGGGACTCAGACCCAGGGTAGCTGCTGACTCAGACCCAGAGTAGGGGACAGACCCAGAGTAGGGGACTCAGACCCAGAGTAGGGGACTCAGACCCAGAGTAGGGGACTCAGACCCAGAGTAGGAGACTCCCCAGAGTACTTTGTCACTTTGTATCACACTGTAGTCATTGTTACATTACTCATTACCAAACTCCTGGGAAAGATGACCAAGGGAGTCAGTAGTGTTGGGTTCATGTTGTCAGGTGAAAGTCTTTCTTGGATGTTTCTGGGAAAGGACTTCGTCGAATTTCTGTTTTCAGCCAGCATGGCCCGCCTAGGAAAACATCTGGGGTAAACACTGCCAGTTCTTTCATGGTCTGTGTGTTTGTGTGTCAGATGGAGTGGTTGGACGAGCAGACAGAGACCGTGTCCCAGATGTACAAGCTGATAGACTCCTACTCCGTGCCCAGCCCTCCTGAGGACTTTGCCGTCTACGCCACCCTGAAACCCTCAGTCACCGGCGTACGCAACGCCATCGACAAGGCCGTGGGAGAGAAGGACGCCAACGTGGACAAGTTCTGTGTCCACCTCCAACGGGACATCACCGACCTCAACAAGGAGGTCAAGAGGGTCAAACAGCAGGCTCAGGTAACTAGAGGTCAAGGGTCAACGTTCAGATGCATTGTATCACACTAGCTTCAGCATCACGCTAAGGGTCAGTGTTTGTCCCCAGACAGGCTTTATAAATAACCGTGGAAAAAGCTAAGAATGTAGACATTAGTCTCTGGATATGATAGTCATTTACAACTGGGTTCCTCGTCCCCAGGTCGTTGTGCTCTAAATCAACTGACCTGAAAAGATCATTTTGTCAGTCAGAGTAGGGTAAATAGAGATGTGTATGGGTTTGGTCCAGACCAGGGAGGGACAACTTTGATGGGGGTTGGAGCCATTAAAAATCTGAACTCATAGTGAGTGGCCGCTGTGGCTCGTGGGTCTGCATACCCAAATCCAGGGAGGGGCGGCAGGGTAGCCTAGTGGTTAGAGCGTTGGACTAGTAACAGGAAGGTTGCAAGTTCAAACCCCCGAGCTGACAAGGTCTGTCGTTCTGCCCCTGAACAGGCAGTTAACCCACTGTTCCTTGGCCGTCATTGAAAATAAGAATTTGTTCTTAACTGACTTGCCTAGTTAAATAAAGGTCAAATAAACATCCATACCCAAGCACGCAGGCAGAGCAGGCCCTAGCCTTCTTGGGGCCCTAGGTGACATTTTGCTGCGAGTAAAACAGTTGCCCATCCCTGACCCATGTATAACTGTGTGTATGTGTTGATCTCTGCTCCCCAGAACAATCAGATCATGGACATCAAAGCTGAGCGTCCCAAGGTCCGTCTGCTGCTGGACGAGGTCCAGGTCTCCATAGACGAGCTGCAGAACCAGGCCTTCCAGTACAAGTCTTTCCAGAAGAACTTCAAGGTTCTACTATACTATACTATACAATACAATATTCTACAGTATCATAATATACAATACAATACTATACTATACAATACAACACCATACTATACAATACCATACAATACAATACCATACCATACAATACAATACCATACCATACAATACTATACAATACTATACAATACTATACTATACTATACAATATTCTACAGTACCATACTATACAATACAATACTATACTATACAATACCATACAATACCATACTATACAATACTATACTATACAATACAATATTCTACAGTACCATACTATACAATACAATACTATACTATACAATACCATACAATGCAATACCATACTATACAATACAACACCATACTATACAATACCATACAATGCAATACCATACTATACATTACAATACCATACAATACAATACCATACTATACAATACCATACCATACCATACAATACAATACAATACCATACAATACAATACCATACCATACAATACCATACAATACCATACAATACAATACATTACAATACCATACTATACAATACAATACTATACTATACAATACCATACAATACAACACCATACTATACAATACTATACAATACCATACTGTACCATACTATACTATGCAATGCAATATTCTACAGTGCCATACTATACCATACTATACAATATTCTACAATACAATACTATACTATACTATACTATACTATACAATATTCTACAGTACCATACTATACAATACTATACTATACAATACCATACAATACAACACCATACTATACAATACTATACTATACAATACAATATTCTACAGTACCATACTATACAATACAATACTATACTATACAATACCATACAATACAACACCATACTATACAATACTATACAATACCATACTGTACCATACTATACTATGCAATGCAATATTCTACAGTGCCATACTATACCATACTATACAATATTCTACAATACAATACTATACAATACCATACTATACCATACCATACAATACAATATAATACAATACCATGCTATACAATACCATACCATACTATACGATACTATACTATACAATACAATATTCTACAGTACCATAATATACAATACAATACTATACTATACAATACCATACAATACAATACCATACTATACAATACCATACAATACCATACAATACAATACCATACTATACAATACTATACAATACCATACTATACCATACCACATACCACACCATATACCATATACTATGCAATGCAATATTCTACAGTGCCATACTATACCATACTATACAATATTCTACAATACAATACTATACAATACCATACTATACAATACCATACTGTACCATACTATACAATATAATACAATACCATGCTATACAATACCATACCATACTATATGATACTATACTATACAATACAATATTCTACAATACTATACAAAACAATACTATACGATTCAATAAATAAATTCATTCAAAATCCTACAATGTGATTTTCTTTTCTCATTTTGTCTGTCATAGTTGAAGTGTACCTATGATGAAAATTACAGGCCTCTCTCATCTTTTAAGTAGGAGAACTTGCACAATTGGTGGCTGACTAAATACTTTTTGCCCCACTGTAGATGCAGAGTAAAAGGATACAGTACGTCTTCTGACCACTAGAAGACAGTAAAACACCACTTTTCACCATTGTTCCTTGAGAGAAACAGTATAGTTAAATGTAGAGTAACTTACTGTTGTGCGATTAAGTATCTTCCCTTTGGCACTTTTTCACACCTGGATGTGCATTGATTGAGGCAATTCAGATTAAGTGTCTCTTTCAAAGGATGCCTATATTCTCTATCCCTCATTGACCCCTTTCTCCCTGGCCTTGGCACCCGTCTTGTCCACTACCCTCAAGTAGAGTCACCCCTCTCTGACTTCTAACCCCTTGCCTCTGTAGGTTGAGGTGACTAAGTACGAGGCGTTAGTGGAGGTGAGTGACACCTCTCTGACTTCTAACCCCTGACCTCTGCAGGTTGAGGTGACTAAGTATGAGGCGTTAGTGGAGATGAGTTGTCCCTCTCTGAGCTCTAACCCCTGACCTCTGTAGGTGGAGATGACTAAGTTTGAGCCGTTAGTGGAGATGAGTGACCCCTCTCTGACCTCTAACCCATTGCCTCTGTAGGTGGAGGTGACTAAGTACGAGGCGTTAGTGGAGATGAGTGACACCTCTCTGACTTCTAACCCCTGACCTCTGTAGGTGGAGATGACTAAGTATGAGGCATTAGTGGAGATGAGTTGTCCCTCTCTGAGCTCTAACCCCTGACCTCTGTAGGTGGAGATGATTAAGTATGAGGCGTTATGGAGATGAGTGACCCCTCTCTGACCTCTAACCCATTGCCTCTAGGTGGAGGTGACTAAGTACGAGGCGTTAGTGGAGATGAGTGACACCTCTCTGACTTCTAACCCCTGACCTCTGTAGGTGGAGGTGACTAAGTATGAGGCATTAGTGGAGATGAGTTGTCCCTCTCTGAGCTCTAACCCCTGACCTCTGTAGGTGGAGATGATTAAGTATGAGGCGTTAGTGGAGATGAGTGACCCCTCTCAGACCTCTAACCCATTGCCTCTGTAAGTGGAGGTGACTAAGTATGATGCGTTAGTGGAGATGAGTGACCCCTCTCTGAGCTCTAACCCTGACCTCTGTAGGTGGAGGTGACTAGGTATGAGGCGTTAGAAGAGCTCAGTGACCCCTCTCTGACCTCTAACCCCTTGCCTCTGTAGGTGGAGGTGACTAAGTACGAGGCGTTAGAAGAGATGAGTCATCCCTCTCTGACCTCTAACCCCTTGCCTCTGTAGGTGGAGGTGACTAAGTACGAGGCGTTAGAGGAGCTGAGTGCAGAGGTGAAACTGAAACAGCTGCTGTGGGACTCTCTGGAGGAGTGGGACGCCCTGCAGGCTGGCTGGATGGAGGTACAGTATGGAACCATGCAGGGGGTTAGATATCACACACACACCACTGTGTTCCCAACCATACACTTCTGACAAAGGGGTTGTTCCTCTATTCTTCACTGTCTCAAAGTCTCACCTTTTGCATTCTGACCACACTGCAAAAGTTAATACGATTTTGTCCGAAAATGAGGCGACAGCAACATATTCTAACTGCCTGTGTGTCTTCCTTCTCAGTGTATGTAATAACAGTAGTATAGTCCACCTGTCTTCAGTGTATGTAATAACAGTAGTATACTCCACCTGTCTTCTCAGTGTATGTAATAACAGTAGTATACTCCACCTGTCTTCTCAGTGTATGTAATAACCTGTCTGTCTTCTCAGTGTATGTAATAACAGTAGTATACTCCACCTGTCTTCTCAGTGTATGTAATAACAGTAGTATACTCCACCTGTCTTCTCAGTGTATGTAATAACAGTAGTATACTCCACCTGTCTTCTCAGTGTATGTAATAACAGTAGTATACTCCACCTGTCTTCTCAGTGTATGTAATAACAGTAGTATACTTCCACCTGTCTTCTCAGTGTATGTAATAACAGTAGTATACTCCACCTGTCTTCTCATTGTATGTAATAAAAGTAGTATACTCCACCTGTCTTCTCAGTGTATGTAATAACAGTAGTATACTCCACCTGTCTTCTCAGTGTATGTAATAACAGTAATATACTCCACCTGTCTTCTCAGTGTATGTAATAACAGTAGTATACTCCACCTGTCTTCTCAGTGTATGTAATAACAGTAGTATACTCCACCTGTCATCTCAGTGCATTTAATTACAGTAGTATACTCCACCTGTCTTCTAAGTGTATGTAATAACAGTAGTATACTCCACCTGTCTTCTCAGTGTATGTAATAACAGTAGTATACTCCACCTGTCTTCTCAGTGTATGTAGTAACAGTAGTATACTCCACCTGTCTTCTCAGTGTATGTAGTAACAGTAGCATACTCCACCTGTCTTCTCAGTGTATGTAGTAACAGTAGTATACTCCACCTGTCTTCTCAGTGTATGTAATAACAGTAGTATACTCCACCTGTCTTCTCAGTGTATGTAATAACAGTAGTATAGTCCACCTGTCTTCTCAGTGTATGTAATAACAGTAGTATACTCCACCTGTCTTCTCAGTGTATGTAGTAACA
Source organism: Oncorhynchus keta (assembly GCF_023373465.1). Lineage (NCBI taxonomy): Eukaryota > Metazoa > Chordata > Actinopteri > Salmoniformes > Salmonidae > Oncorhynchus > Oncorhynchus keta. The sequence continues at coordinate 20,023,522 of NC_068436.1, forward strand.
GTAGTATACTCCACCTGTCTTCTCTGTGTATGTAATAACAGTATTATACTCCACCTGTCTTCTCAGTGTATGTAATAACAGTAGTATACTCCACCTGTCTTCTCAGTGTATGTAATAACAGTAGTATACTCCACGTGTCTTCTCAGTGTATGTAATAACAGTAGTATACTCCACCTGTCTTCTCATTGTATGTAATAAAAGTAGTATACTCCACCTGTCTTCTCAGTGTATGTAATAACAGTAGTATACTCCACCTGTCTTCTCAGTGTATTTAATAACAGTAGTATACTCCACCTGTCTTCTCAGTGTATGTAATAACAGTAGTATACTCCACGTGTCTTCTCAGTGTATGTAGTAACAGTAGTATACTCCACCTGTCATCTCAGTGCATTTAATTACAGTAGTATACTCCACCTGTCTTCTAAGTGTATGTAATAACAGTAGTATACTCCACCTGTCTTCTCAGTGTATGTAATAACAGTAGTATACTCCACCTGTCTTCTCAGTGTATGTACAAACAGTAGTATACTCCACCTGTCTTCTCATTGTATGTAATAACAGTAGTATACTCCACCTGTCTTCTCATTGTATGTAATAACAGTAGTATACTCCACGTGTCTTCTCGGTGTATGTAGTAACAGTAGTATACTCCACCTGTCTTCTCAGTGTATGTAATAACAGTAGTATACTCCACCTGTCTTCTCAGTGTATGTAGTAACAGTAGTATACTCCACCTGTCTTCTCTGTGTATGTAATAACAGTAGTATACTCCACGTGTCTTCTCAGTGTATGTAGTAACAGTAGTATACTCCACCTGTCTTCTCAGTGTATGTAATAACAGTAGTATACTCCACCTGTCTTCTCAGTGTATGTAGTAACAGTAGTATACTCCACCTGTCTTCTCAGTGTATGTAGTAACAGTAGTATACTCCACCTGTCTTCTCAGTGTATGTAATAACAGTAGTATACTCCACCTGTCTTCTCAGTGTATGTAATAACATTAGTATACTCCACCTGTCTTCTCAGTGTATGTAGTAACAGTAGTATACTCCACCTGTCTTCTCAGTGTATGTAATAACAGTAGTATACTCCACCTGTCTTCTCAGTGTATGTAGTAACAGTAGTATACTCCACCTGTCTTCTCAGTGTATGTAATAACATTAGTATACTCCACCTGTCCTTTTCTCTCTCCCTCCCAGTGTAAGTTTGAGGAGTTGGACCCAGAGACTCTGAGTGCCCAGGTCAATAAATATGCCAAGTGTGTGAACCAGCTGGAGAAAGGCCTGCCACCCAACAGTGTGGTTCCACGACTCAAAGAGCACGTTGAGGGCATGAGGGAAAAGGTATGATGTGTGTTGTGTAGGATGATTCTCCCCAGTTGATGTCGATATGATGTGTGTTGTGTAGGATGATTCTCTCCAGTTGATGTAGATATGATGTGTGTTATGTAGGATGATTCTCTCCAGTTGATGTAGATATGATGTGTGTTATGTAGGATGATTCTCTCCAGTTGATGTAGATATGATGTGTGTTGTGTAGGATGATTCTCTCCAGTTGATGTAGATATGATGTGTGTTATGTAGGATGATTCTCTCCAGTTGATGTAGATATGATGTGTGTTATGTAGGATGATTCTCTCCAGTTGATGTAGATATGATGTGTGTTGTGTAGGATGATTCTCTCCAGTTGATGTCGAAATGATGTGTGTTGTGTAGGATGATTCTCTCCAGTTGATGTCGATATGATGTGTGTTGTGTAGGATGATTCCTCCAGTTGATGTAGATATTATGTGTGTTGTGTAGGATGATTCTCTCCAGTTGATGTTGATATGATGTGTGTTGTGTAGGATGATTCTCTCCAGTTGATGTAGATATGATGTGTGTTGTGTAGGATGATTCTCTCCAGTTGATGTTGATATGATGTGTGTTGTGTAGGATGATTCTCTCCAGGTGATGTTGATATGATGTGTGTTGTGTAGGATGATTCTCTCCAGTTGATGTAGATATGATGTGTGTTGTGTAGGATGATTCTCTCCAGTTGATGTTGATATGATGTGTGTTGTGTAGGATGATTCTCTCCAGGTGATGTTGATATGATGTGTGTTGTGTAGGATGATTCTCTCCAGTTGATGTTGATATGATGTGTGTTGTGTAGGATGATTCTCTCCAGTTGATGTAGATATGATGTGTGTTGTGTAGGATGATTCTCTCCAGTTGATGTAGATATGATGTGTGTTGTGTAGGATGATTCTCTCCAGTTGATGTTGATATGATGTGTGTTGTGTAGGATGATTCTCTCCAGGTGATGTAGATATGATGTGTGTTGTGTAGGATGATTCTCTCCAGGTGATGTTGATATGATGTGTGTTGTGTAGGATGATTCTCCCCAGGTGATGTAGATATGATGTGTGTTGTGTAGGATGATTCTCTCCAGTTGATGTAGATATGATGTGTGTTGTGTAGGATGATTCTCTCCAGGTGATGTAGATATGATGTGTGTTATGTAGGATGATTCTCTCCAGTTGATGTTGATATGATGTGTGTTGTGTAGGAGGATTCTCTCCAGTTGATGTTGATATGATGTGTGTTGTGTAGGATGATTCTCTCCAGTTGATGTAGATATGATGTGTGTTGTGTAGGATGATTCTCTCCAGTTGATGTTGATATGATGTGTGTTGTGTAGGATGATTCTCTCCAGGTGATGTAGATATGATGTGTGTTGTGTAGGATGATTCTCCCCAGTTGATGTTGATATGATGTGTGTTGTGTAGGATGATTCTCTCCAGGTGATGTAGATATGATGTGTGTTGTGTAGGATGATTCTCTCCAGTTGATGTAGATATGATGTGTGTTATGTAGGATGATTCTCTCCAGTTGATGTTGATATGATGTGTGTTGTGTAGGATGATTCTCTCCAGTTGATGTCGATATGATGTGTGTTGTGTAGGATGATTCTCCCCAGTTGATGTAGATATGATGTGTGTTGTGTAGGATGATGTGTGTTGTGTAGGATGATTCTCTCCAGTTGATGTAGATATGATGTGTGTTGTGTAGGATGATTCTCTCCAGGTGATGTTGATATGATGTGTGTTGTGTAGGATGATTCTCTCCAGTTGATGTAGATATGATGTGTGTTGTGTAGGATGATTCTCTCCAGTTGATGTTGATATGATGTGTGTTGTGTAGGATGATTCTCTCCAGTTGATGTAGATATGATGTGTGTTGTGTAGGATGATTCTCTCCAGGTGATGTTGATATGATGTGTGTTGTGTAGGATGATTCTCTCCAGTTGATGTAGATATGATGTGTGTTGTGTAGGATGATTCTCTCCAGGTGATGTAGATATGATGTGTGTTGTGTAGGATGATTCTCCCCAGTTGATGTCGATATGATGTGTGTTGTGTAGGATGATTCTCTCCAGGTGATGTTGATATGATGTGTGTTGTGTAGGATGATTCTCCCCAGTTGATGTAGATATGATGTGTGTTGTGTAGGATGATTCTCCCCAGTTGATATGATGTGTGTTGTGTAGGATGATTCTCTCCAGGTGATGTTGATATGATGTGTGTTGTGTAGGATGATTCTCTCCAGTTGATGTTGATATGATGTGTGTTGTGTAGGATGATTCTCCCAGTTGATATGATGTGTGTTGTGTAGGATGATTCTCCCCAGGTGATGTAGATATGATGTGTGTTGTGTAGGATGATTCTCTCCAGGTGATGTTGATATGATGTGTGTTGTGTAGGATGATTCTCTCCAGTTGATGTTGATATGATGTGTGTTGTGTAGGATGATTCTCTCCAGTTGATGTTGATATGATGTGTGTTGTGTAGGATGATTCTCTCCAGGTGATGTTGATATGATGTGTGTTGTGTAGGATGATTCTCTCCAGTTGATGTTGATATGATGTGTGTTGTGTAGGATGATTCTCCCCAGTTGATGTAGATATGATGTGTGTTGTGTGATGATTCTCTCCAGGTGATGTCGATATGATGTGTGTTGTGTAGGATGATTCTCCCCAGTTGATGTAGATATGATGTGTGTTGTGTAGGATGATTCTCTCCAGTTGATGTTGATATGATGTGTGTTGTGTAGGATGATTCTCCCAGTTGATATGATGTGTGTTGTGTAGGATGATTCTCTCCAGGTGATGTTGATATGATGTGTGTTGTGTAGGATGATTCTCTCCAGGTGATGTAGATATGATTTGTGTTGTGTAGGATGATTCTCCCCAGTTGATGTTGATATGATGTGTGTTGTGTAGGATGATTCTCTCCAGTTGATGTAGATATGATGTGTGTTGTGTAGGATGATTCTCCCAGTTGATGTTGATATGATGTGTGTTGTGTAGGATGATTCTCCCCAGTTGATATGATGTGTGTTGTGTAGGATGATTCTCTCCAGGTGATGTCGATATGATGTGTGTTGTGTAGGGTGATTCTCTCCAGTTGATGTTGATATGATGTGTTGTGTAGGATGATTCTCCCCAGTTGATATGATGTGTGTTGTGTAGGATGATTCCTCCAGGTGATGTAGATATGATGTGTGTTGTGTAGGATGATTCTCCCCAGTTGATGTTGATATGATGTGCTGTGTAGATGATTCTCCCATGATATGATGTGTTGTGTAGGATGATTCTCTCCAGGTGATGTAGATATGATGTGTGTTGTGTAGGATGATTCTCTCCAGTTGATGTCGATATGATGTGTGTTGTGTAGGATGATTCTCTCCAGGTGATGTCGATATGATGTGTGTTGTGTAGGATGATTCTCCCCAGTTGATGTAGATATGTGTGTTGTGTAGGATGATTCTCTCCAGTTGATGTTGATATTATGTGTGTTGTGTAGGATGATTCTCTCCAGTTGATGTTGATATGATGTGTGTTGTGTAGGATGATTCTCTCCAGTTGATGTTGATATGATGTGTGTTGTGTAGGATGATTCTCTCCAGTTGATGTAGATATGATGTGTGTTGTGTAGGATGATTCTCTCCAGTTGATGTTGATATGATGTGTGTTGTGTAGGATGATTCTCTCCAGTTGATGTAGATATGATGTGTGTTGTGTAGGATGATTCTCCCCAGTTGATGTTGATATGATGTGTGTTGTGTAGATGATTCTCTCCAGTTGATGTTGATATGATGTGTGTTGTGTAGGATGATTCTCTCCAGTTGATGTTGATATGATGTGTGTTGTGTAGGATGATTCTCTCCAGTTGATGTTGATATGATGTGTGTTGTGTAGGATGATTCTCTCCAGTTGATGTTGATATGATGTGTGTTGTGTAGGATGATTCTCTCCAGGTGATGTAGATATGATGTGTGTTGTGTAGGATGATTCTCCCCAGTTGATGTTGATATGATGTGTGTTGTGTAGGATGATTCTCTCCAGGTGATGTAGATATGATGTGTGTTGTGTAGGATGATTCTCTCCAGTTGATGTTGATATGATGTGTGTTGTGTAGGATGATTCTCTCCAGTTGATGTAGATATGATGTGTGTTGTGTAGGATGATTCTCCCAGTTGATGTAGATATGATGTGTGTTGTGTAGGATGATTCTCTCCAGTTGATGTCGATATGATGTGTGTTGTGTAGGATGATTCTCTCCAGTTGATGTTGATATGATGTGTGTTGTGTAGGATGATTCTCTCCAGTTGATGTAGATATGATGTGTGTTGTGTAGGATGATTCTCTCCAGTTGATGTAGATATGATGTGTGTTGTGTAGGATGATTCTCTCCAGTTGATGTTGATATGATGTGTGTTGTGTAGGATGATTCTCTCCAGTTGATGTAGATATGATGTGTGTTGTGTAGGATGATTCTCTCCAGTTGATGTAGATATGATGTGTGTTGTGTAGGATGATTCTCTCCAGGTGATGTTGATATGATGTGTGTTGTGTAGGATGATTCTCTCCAGGTGATGTAGATATGATGTGTGTTGTGTAGATGATTCTCTCCAGTTGATGTCGATATGATGTGTGTTGTGTAGGATGATTCTCTCCAGGTGATGTCGATATGATGTGTGTTGTGTAGGATGATTCTCCCAGTTGATGTAGATATGATGTGTGTTGTGTAGGATGATTCTCTCCAGTTGATGTCGATATGATGTGTGTTGTGTAGGATGATTCTCTCCAGGTGATGTCGATATGATGTGTGTTGTGTAGGATGATTCTCCCCAGTTGATGTAGATATGTGTGTTGTGTAGGATGATTCTCTCCAGTTGATGTTGATATTATGTGTGTTGTGTAGGATGATTCTCTCCAGTTGATGTTGATATGATGTGTGTTGTGTAGGATGATTCTCTCCAGTTGATGTTGATATGATGTGTGTTGTGTAGGATGATTCTCTCCAGTTGATGTAGATATGATGTGTGTTGTGTAGGATGATTCTCTCCAGTTGATGTTGATATGATGTGTGTTGTGTAGGATGATTCTCTCCAGTTGATGTAGATATGATGTGTGTTGTGTAGGATGATTCTCCCAGTTGATGTTGATATGATGTGTGTTGTGTAGGATGATTCTCTCCAGTTGATGTTGATATGATGTGTGTTGTGTAGGATGATTCTCTCCAGTTGATGTAGATATGATGTGTGTTGTGTAGGATGATTCTCTCCAGTTGATGTTGATATGATGTGTGTTGTGTAGGATGATTCTCTCCAGTTGATGTTGATATGATGTGTGTTGTGTAGGATGATTCTCTCCAGGTGATGTAGATATGATGTGTGTTGTGTAGGATGATTCTCTCCAGTTGATGTTGATATGATGTGTGTTGTGTAGGATGATTCTCTCCAGTTGATGTAGATATGATGTGTGTTGTGTAGGATGATTCTCCCCAGTTGATGTTGATATGATGTGTGTTGTGTAGGATGATTCTCTCCAGTTGATGTTGATATGATGTGTGTTGTGTAGGATGATTCTCTCCAGTTGATGTAGATATGATGTGTGTTGTGTAGGATGATTCTCTCCAGTTGATGTTGATATGATGTGTGTTGTGTAGGATGATTCTCTCCAGTTGATGTTGATATGATGTGTGTTGTGTAGGATGATTCTCTCCAGGTGATGTAGATATGATGTGTGTTGTGTAGGATGATTCTCTCCAGTTGATGTTGATATGATGTGTGTTGTGTAGGATGATTCTCTCCAGGTGATGTCGATATGATGTGTGTTGTGTAGGATGATTCTCTCCAGTTGATGTAGATATGATGTGTGTTGTGTAGGATGATTCTCCCCAGTTGATGTAGATATGTGTGTTGTGTAGGATGATTCTCTCCAGTTGATGTAGATATGATGTGTGTTGTGTAGATGATTCTCTCCAGTTGATGTTGATATGATGTGTGTTGTGTAGGATGATTCTCTCCAGTTGATGTTGATATGATGTGTGTTGTGTAGGATGATTCTCTCCAGGTGATGTAGATATGATGTGTTGTGTAGGATGATTCTCTCCAGTTGATGTTGATATGATGTGTGTTGTGTAGGATGATTCTCTCCAGTTGATGTAGATATGATGTGTGTTGTGTAGGATGATTCTCCCCAGTTGATGTTGATATGATGTGTGTTGTGTAGGATGATTCTCTCCAGTTGATGTTGATATGATGTGTGTTGTGTAGGATGATTCTCTCCAGTTGATGTAGATATGATGTGTGCTGTGTAGGATGATTCTCTCCAGTTGATGTTGATATGATGTGTTGTGTAGATGATTCTCTCCAGTTGATGTTGATATGATGTGTGTTGTGTAGGATGATTCTCTCCAGGTGATGTAGATATGATGTGTGTTGTGTAGGATGATTCTCTCCAGTTGATGTTGATATGATGTGTGTTGTGTAGGATGATTCTCTCCAGGTGATGTAGATATGATGTGTGTTGTGTAGATGATTCTCTCCAGTTGATGTAGATATGATGTGTGTTGTGTAGGATGATTCTCTCCAGTTGATGTAGATATGATGTGTGTTGTGTAGGATGATTCTCCCCAGTTGATGTAGATATGATGTGTGTTGTGTAGGATGATTCTCTCCAGTTGATGTTGATATGATGTGTGTTGTGTAGGATGATTCTCTCCAGTTGATGTTGATATGATGTGTGTTGTGTAGGATGATTCTCTCCAGTTGATGTAGATATGATGTGTGTTGTGTAGGATGATTCTCTCCAGTTGATGTAGATATGATGTGTGTTGTGTAGGATGATTCTCTCCAGTTGATGTAGATATGATGTGTGTTGTGTAGGATGATGTGTGTTGTGTAGGATGATTCTCTCCAGTTGATGTAGATATGATGTGTGTTGTGTAGGATGATTCTCTCCAGGTGATGTTGATATGATGTGTGTTGTGTAGGATGATTCTCTCCAGGTGATGTAGATATGATGTGTGTTGTGTAGGATGATTCTCTCCAGTTGATGTTGATATGATGTGTGTTGTGTAGGATGATTCTCTCCAGGTGATGTCGATATGATGTGTGTTGTGTAGGATGATTCTCCCCAGTTGATGTAGATATGATGTGTGTTTGTGTAGGATGATTCTCTCCAGTTGATGCTGATATTATGTGTGTTGTGTAGGATGATTCTCTCCAGTTGATGTTGATATGATGTGTGTTGTGTAGGATGATTCTCTCCAGTTGATGTTGATATGATGTGTGTTGTGTAGGATGATTCTCTCCAGTTGATGTAGATATGATGTGTGTTGTGTAGGATGATTCTCTCCAGTTGATGTTGATATGATGTGTTGTGTAGGATGATTCTCTCCAGTTGATGTAGATATGATGTGTTGTGTAGATGATTCTCCCCAGTTGATGTTGATATGATGTGTGTTGTGTAGGATGATTCTCTCCAGTTGATGTTGATATGATGTGTGTTGTGTAGATGATTCTCTCCAGTTGATGTAGATATGATGTGTGTTGTGTAGGATGATTCTCTCCAGTTGATGTTGATATGATGTGTGTTGTGTAGGATGATTCTCTCCAGTTGATGCTGATATGATGTGTGTTGTGTAGGATGATTCTCTCCAGGTGATGTAGATATGATGTGTGTTGTGTAGGATGATTCTCTCCAGTTGATGTTGATATGATGTGTGTTGTGTAGGATGATTCTCTCCAGGTGATGTAGATATGATGTGTGTTGTGTAGGATGATTCTCTCCAGTTGATGTAGATATGATGTGTGTTGTGTAGGATGATTCTCTCCAGTTGATGTCGATATGATGTGTGTTGTGTAGGATGATTCTCCCCAGTTGATGTAGATATGATGTGTGTTGTGTAGGATGATTCTCTCCAGTTGATGTCGATATGATGTGTGCTGTGTAGGATGATTCTCTCCAGTTGATGTTGATATGATGTGTGTTGTGTAGGATGATTCTCTCCAGTTGATGTAGATATGATGTGTGTTGTGTAGGATGATTCTCTCCAGTTGATGTAGATATGATGTGTGTTGTGTAGGATGATTCTCTCCAGTTGATGTAGATATGATGTGTGTTGTGTAGGATGATTCTCTCCAGTTGATGTAGATATGATGTGTGTTGTGTAGGATGATTCTCTCCAGTTGATGTAGATATGATGTGTGTTGTGTAGATGATTCTCTCCAGGTGATGTTGATATGATGTGTGTTGTGTAGGATGATTCTCTCCAGGTGATGTAGATATGATGTGTGTTGTGTAGGATGATTCTCCCCAGTTGATGTAGATATGATGTGTGTTGTGTAGATGATTCTCCCAGTTGATGTAGATATGATGTGTGTTGTGTAGGATGATTCTCTCCAGTTGATGTTGATATTATGTGTGTTGTGTAGGATGATTCTCTCCAGTTGATGTTGATATGATGTGTGTTGTGTAGGATGATTCTCCCAGTTGATGTAGATATGATGCGTGTTGTGTAGGATGATTCTCTCCAGTTGATGTAGATATGATGTGTGTTGTGTAGGATGATTCTCTCCAGTTGATGTTGATATGATGTGTGTTGTGTAGGATGATTCTCTCCAGGTGATGTTGATATGATGTGTGTTGTGTAGGATGATTCTCTCCAGGTGATGTAGATATGATGTGTGTTGTGTAGATGATTCTCTCCAGTTGATGTAGATATGATGTGTGTTGTGTAGGATGATTCTCCCCAGTTGATGTCGATATGATGTGTGTTGTGTAGGATGATTCTCTCCAGTTGATGTAGATATGATGTGTGTTGTGTAGGATGATTCTCCCCAGTTGATGTAGATATGATGTGTGTTGTGTAGGATGATTCTCCCAGTTGATGTAGATATGATGTGTGTTGTGTAGGATGATTCTCTCCAGTTGATGTTGATATTATGTGTGTTGTGTAGGATGATTCTCTCCAGTTGATGTAGATATGATGTGTGTTGTGTAGATGATTTTCTCCACTTGATGTTGATATGATGTGTGTTGTGTAGGATGATTCTCTCAGTTGATGTAGATATGATGTGTGTTGTGTAGGATGATTCTCTCCAGTTGATGTTGATATGTGTGTTGTGTAGGATGATTCTCTCCAGCTGATGTCGATATGATGTGTGTTGTGTAGGATGATTCTCTCCAGGTGATGTTGATATGATTCTCTCCAGGTGATGTGTTGTGTAGGATGATTCTCTCCAGGTGATGTTGATATGATGTGTGTTGTGTAGATGATTCTCTCCAGGTGAGATTGATATGATGTGTGTTGTGTAGGATGATTCTCTCCAGTTGATGTTGATATGATGTGTTGTGTAGGATGATTCTCTCCAGTTGATGTTGATATGATGTGTTGTGTAGGATGATTTCTCCAGGTGATGTGATGATTCTCTCCAGGTGATGATATGATGTGTGTTGTGTAGGATGATTCTCTCCAGTTGATATGATGTGTGTTGTGTAGGTGATTCTCTCCAGGTGATGTAGGTATGATGTGTGTTGTGTAGGATGATTCTCTCCAGGTGATGTTGATATGATGTGTTGTGTAGATGATTCTCTCCAGTTGATGTAGATATGATGTGTGTTGTGTAGGATGATTCTCTCCAGTTGATGTAGATATGATGTGTGTTGTGTAGGATGATTCTCTCCAGGTGATGTTGATATGATGTGTGTTGGGTAGGATGATTCTCTCCAGGTGATGTTGATATGATGTGTGTTGTGTAGGATGATTCTCCCCAGTTGTTGTCGATATGATGTGTGTTGTGTAGGATGATTCTCTCCAGTTGATATGATGTGTGTTGTGTAGGATGATTCTCTCCAGTTGATGTAGATATGATGTGTGTTGTGTAGGATGATTCTCTCCAGTTGATGTTGATATGATGTGTGTTGTGTAGGATGATTCTCCCCAATTGATGTTGATATGATGTGTGTTGTGTAGGATGATTCTCTCCAGTTGATGTAGATATGATGTGTGTTGTGTAGGATGATTCTCTCCAGGTGATGTCGATATGATGTGTGTTGTGTAGGATGATTCTCTCCAGTTGATGTAGATATGATGTGTGTTGTGTAGGATGATTCTCTCCAGGTGATGTCGATATGATGTGTGTTGTGTAGGATGATTCTCTCCAGTTGATGTAGATATGATGTGTGTTGTGTAGGATGATTCTCTCCAGGTGATGTTGATATGATGTGTGTTGTGTAGGATGATTCTCTCCAGTTGATGTAGATATGATGTGTGTTGTGTAGGATGATTCTCTCCAGTTGATGTAGATATGATGTGTGTTGTGTAGGATGATTCTCTCCAGGTGATGTCGATATGATGTGTGTTGTGTAGGATGATTCTCTCCAGTTGATGTCGATATGATGTGTGTTGTGTAGGATGATTCTCCCAGTTGATGTTGATATGATGTGTGTTATGTAGGATGATTCTCTCCAGTTGATGTAGATATGATGTGTGTTGTGTAGGATGATTCTCTCCAGTTGATGTAGATATGATGTGTGTTGTGTAGGATGATTCTCTCCAGGTGATGTTGATATGATGATGTGTGTTGTGTAGGATGATTCTCTCCAGTTGATGTAGATATGATGTGTGTTGTGTAGGATGATTCTCTCCAGGTGATGTTGATATGATGATGTGTGTTGTGTAGGATGATTCTCTCCAGTTGATGTAGATATGATGTGTGTTGTGTAGGATGATTCTCTCCAGTTGATGTTGATATGATGTGTGTTGTGTAGATGATTCTCTCCAGTTGATGTTGATATGATGTGTGTTGTGTAGGATGATTCTCTCCAGTTGATGTAGATATGATGTGTGTTGTGTAGATGATTCTCTCCAGGTGATGTAGATATGATGTGTGTTGTGTAGGATGATTCTCTCCAGGTGATGTTGATATGATGTGTGTTGTGTAGGATGATTCTCTCCAGTTGATGTAGATATGATGTGTGTTGTGTAGGATGATTCTCTCCAGGTGATGTTGATATGATGTGTGTTGTGTAGGATGATTCTCTCCAGTTGATGTAGATATGATGTGTGTTGTGTAGGATGATTCTCTCCAGTGATGTTGATATGATGTGTGTTGTGTAGGATGATTCTCTCCAGTTGATGTAGATATGATGTGTGTTGTGTAGGATGATTCTCTCCAGGTGATGTTGATATGATGTGTGCTGTGTGTGATGATTCTCTCCAGGTGATGTTGATATGATGTGTGTTGTGTAGGATGATTCTCTCCAGTTGATGTAGATATGATGTGTGTTGTGTAGGATGATTCTCTCCAGGTGATGTTGATATGATGTGTGTTGTGTAGGATGATTCTCTCCAGTTGATGTTGATATGATGTGTTGTGTAGGATGATTCTCTCCAGTTGATGTAGATATGATGTGTGTTGTGTAGGATGATTCTCTCCAGGTGATGTTGATATGATGTGTGTTGTGTAGGATGATTCTCTCCAGTTGATATGGATATGATGTGTGTTGTGTAGGATGATTCTCTCCAGTTGATGTAGATATGATGTGTTGTGTAGGATGATTCTCTCCAGTTGATGTTGATATGATGTGTGTTGTGTAGATGATTCTCTCCAGTTGATGTAGATATGATGTGTTGTTGTGTAGGATGATTCTCTCCAATTGATGTTGATATGATGTGTTGTGTAGGATGATTCTCTCCAGGTGATGTAGATATGATGTGTGTTGTGTAGATGATTCTCTCCAGGTGATGTAGATATGATGTGTGTTGTGTAGATGATTCTCTCCAGTTGATGTAGATATGATGTGTGCTGTGTAGGATGATTCTCTCCAGTTGATATTGATATGATGTGTGTTGTGTAGATGATTCTCTCCAGGTGATGTAGATATGATGTGTTGTGTAGATGATTCTCTCCAGGTGATGTAGATATGATGTGTGTTGTGTAGGATGATTCTCTCCAGTTGATGTAGATATGATGTGTGTTGTGTAGGATGATTCTCTCCAGTTGATGTAGATATGATGTGTGTTGTGTAGGATGATTCTCCCCAGTTGATGCTGATATGATGTGTGTTGTGTAGATGATTCTCTCCAGGTGATGTTGATATGATGTGTGTTGTGTAGGATGATTCTCTCCAGTTGATGTAGATATGATGTGTGTTGTGTAGGATGATTCTCTCCAGTTGATGTTGATATGATGTGTGTTGTTTGATGATTCTCTCCAGGTGATGTAGATATGATGTGTGTTGTGTAGGATGATTCTCTCCAGGTGATGTAGATATGATGTGTGTTGTGTAGGATGATTCTCTCCAGGTGATGTTGATATGATGTGTGTTGTGTAGGATGATTCTCTCCAGTTGATGTTGATATGTGTGTTGTGTAGGATGATTCTCTCCAGTTGATGTTGATATGATGTGTGTTGTGTTGGATGATTCTCTCCAGGTGATGTTGATATGATGTGTGTTGTGTAGGATGATTCTCTCCAGTTGATGTAGATATGATGTGTGTTGTGTAGGATGATTCCCTCCAGTTGATGTAGATATGATGTGTGTTGTGTAGATGATTCTCTCCAGTTGATATGGATATGATGTGTGTTGTGTAGGATGATTCTCTCCAGTTGATGTAGATATGATGTGTGTTGTGTAGGATGATTCTCTCCAGTTGATGTTGATATGATGTGTGTTGTGTAGGATGATTCTCTCCAGTTGATGTAGATATGATGTGTTGTGTAGATGATTCTCTCCAGTTGATGTTGATATGATGTGTGTTGTGTAGGATGATTCTCTCCAGGTGATGTAGATATGATGTGTGTTGTGTAGGATGATTCTCTCCAGGTGATGTAGATATGATGTGTGTTGTGTAGGATGATTCTCTCCAGTTGATGTAGATATGATGTGTGTTGTGTAGGATGATTCTCTCCAGTTGATGTTGATATGATGTGTGTTGTGTAGGATGATTCTCTCCAGGTGATGTAGATATGATGTGTGTTGTGTAGGATGATTCTCTCCAGGTGATGTAGATATGATGTGTTGTGTAGATGATTCTCTCCAGTTGATGTAGATATGATGTGTGTTGTGTAGGATGATTCTCTCCAGTTGATGTAGATATGATGTGTGTTGTGTAGGATGATTCTCCCCAGTTGATGTTGATATGATGTGTGTTGTGTAGGATGATTCTCTCCAGGTGATGTTGATATGATGTGTGTTGTGTAGGATGATTCTCTCCAGTTGATGTAGATATGATGTGTGTTGTGTAGGATGATTCTCTCCAGTTGATGTTGATATGATGTGTTGTGTTGATGATTCTCTCCAGGTGATGTAGATATGATGTGTGTTGTGTAGGATGATTCTCTCCAGGTGATGTAGATATGATGTGTGTTGTGTAGGATGATTCTCTCCAGGTGATGATATGATGTGTGTTGTGTAGATGATTCTCTCCAGTTGATGTTGATATGTGTGTTGTGTAGGATGATTCTTCCAGTTGATGTTGATATGATGTGTGTTGTGTTGATGATTCTCTCCAGGTGATGTTGATATGATGTGTGTTGTGTAGGATGATTCTCTCCAGTTGATGTAGATATGATGTGTGTTGTGTAGGATGATTCCTCCAGTTGATGTAGATATGATGTGTGTTGTGTAGGATGATTCTCTCCAGGTGATGTTGATATGATGTGTGTTGTGTAGGATGATTCTCTCCAGTTGATGTAGATATGATGTGTGTTGTGTAGGATGATTCTCTCCAGGTGATGTAGATATGATGTGTGTTGTGTAGGATGATTCTCCCCAGGTGATGTTGATATGATGTGTGTTGTGTAGGATGATTCTCTCCAGGTGATGTTGATATGATGTGTGTTGTGTAGGATGATTCTCCCAGTTGATGTAGATATGATGTGTGTTTGTGTAGGATGATTCTCTCCAGGTGATGTTGATATGATGTGTGTTGTGTAGATGATTCTCTCCAGTTGATGTTGGTATGATGTGTGTTGTGTAGATGATTCTCTCCAGGTGATGTTGATATGATGTGTGTTGTGTAGGATGATTCTCTCCAGTTGATGTTGATATGATGTGTGTTGTGTAGGATGATTCTCTCCAGGTGATGTCGATATGATGTGTGTTGTGTAGGATGATTCTCTCCAGGTGATGTTGATATGATGTGTGTTGTGTAGGATGATTCTCTCCAGTTGATGTAGATATGATGTGTGTTATGTAGGATGATTCTTCCAGGTGATGTTGATATGATGTGTGTGTTGTGTAGGATGATTCCTCCAGGTGATGTAGATATGATGTGTGTTGTGTAGGATGATTCTCTCCAGGTGATGTAGATATGATGTGTGTTGTGTAGGATGATTCTCTCCAGTTGATGTTGATATGATGTGTGTTGTGTAGGATGATTCTCTCCAGGTGATGTCGATATGATGTGTGTTGTGTAGGATGATTCTCTCCAGTTGATGTTGATATGATGTGTGTTGTGTAGGATGATTCTCTCCAGGTGATATGATGTGTGTTGTGTAGGATGATTCTCTCCAGGTGATGTTGATATGATGTGTGTTGTGTAGGATGATTCTCCCCAGGTGATGTAGATATGATGTGTGTTGTGTAGGATGATTCTCTCCAGTTGATATGATGTGTGTTGTGTAGGATGATTCTCCCAGTTGATGTCGATATGATGTGTGTTGTGTAGGATGATTCTCTCCAGTTGATGTAGATATGATGTGTGTTGTGTAGGATGATTCTCTCCAGTTGATGTAGATATGATGTGTGTTGTGTAGATGATTCTCTCCAGTTGATGTAGATATGATGTGTGTTGTGTAGGATGATTCCCTCCAGTTGATGTTGATATGATGTGTGTTGTGTAGATGATTCTCTCCAGTTGATATGATGTGTGTTGTGTAGGATGATTCTCTCCAGTTGATGTTGATATGATGTGTGTTGTGTAGATGATTCTCTCCAGTTGATATGATGTGTGTTGTGTAGGATGATTCTCTCCAGGTGATGTTGATATGATGTGTGTTGTGTAGGATGATTCTCTCCAGGTGATGTCGATATGATGTGTGTTGTGTAGGATGATTCTCTCCAGTTGATGTTGATATGATGTGTTGTGTAGGATGATTCTCTCCAGGTGATGTAGATATGATGTGTGTTGTGTAGGATGATTCTCTCCAGGTGATGTTGATATGATGTGTGTTGTGTAGGATGATTCTCTCCAGTTGATGTTGATATGATGTGTGTTGTGTAGGATGATTCTCTCCAGTTGATGTAGATATGATGTGTGTTGTGTAGGATGATTCTCTCCAGTTGATGTAGATATGATGTGTGTTGTGTAGGATGATTCTCTCCAGTTGATGTTGATATGATGTGTGTTGTGTAGGATGATTCTCTCCAGTTGATGTAGATATGATGTGTGTTGTGTAGGATGATTCTCCCCAGTTGATATGATGTGTGTTGTGTAGGATGATTCTCTCCAGTTGATGTAGATATGATGTGTGTTGTGTAGGATGATTCTCTCCAGTTGATGTCGATATGATGTGTGTTGTGTAGGATGATTCTCCCAGTTGATATGATGTGTGTTGTGTAGGATGATTCTCTCCAGTTGATGTAGATATGATGTGTGTTGTGTAGGATGATTCTCTCCAGTTGATGTCGATATGATGTGTGTTGTGTAGATGATTCTCTCCAGTTGATGTAGATATGATGTGTGTTGTGTAGGATGATTCTCCCAGTTGATATGATGTGTGTTGTGTAGGATGATTCTCTCCAGGTGATGTTGATATGATGTGTGTTGTGTAGGATGATTCTCTCCAGTTGATGTAGATATGATGTGTGTTGTGTAGGATGATTCTCTCCAGTTGATGTAGATATGATGTGTGTTGTGTAGGATGATTCTCTCCAGTTGATGTTGATATGATGTGTGTTGTGTAGGATGATTCTCCCCAGTTGATATGATGTGTGTTGTGTAGGATGATTCTCTCCAGGTGATGTTGATATGATGTGTGTTGTGTAGGATGATTCTCCCAGTTGATGTTGATATGATGTGTGTTGTGTAGGATGATTCTCTCCAGTTGATGTAGATATGATGTGTGTTGTGTAGGATGATTCTCTCCAGTTGATGTTGATATGATGTGTGTTGTGTAGGATGATTCTCTCCAGTTGATGTAGATATGATGTGTGTTGTGTAGATGATTCTCTCCAGTTGATGTAGATATGATGTGTGTTGTGTAGATGATTCTCTCCAGTTGATGTTGATATGATGTGTGTTGTGTAGGATGATTCTCTCCAGTTGATGTAGATATGATGTGTGTTGTGTAGGATGATTCTCTCCAGTTGATGTCGATATGATGTGTGTGTGTAGATGATTCTCTCCAGTTGATGTCGATATGATGTGTGTTGTGTAGGATGATTCTCCCCAGTTGATATGATGTGTTGTGTAGGATGATTCTCTCCAGTTGATGTAGATATGATGTGTGTTGTGTAGGATGATTCTCTCCAGTTGATGTCGATATGATGTGTGTTGTGTAGGATGATTCTCTCCAGTTGATGTAGATATGATGTGTGTTGTGTAGGATGATTCTCCCCAGTTGATATGATGTGTGTTGTGTAGGATGATTCTCTCCAGTTGATGTAGATATGATGTGTGTTGTGTAGGATGATTCTCTCCAGTTGATGTTGATATGATGTGTGTTGTGTAGGATGATTCTCTCCAGTTGATGTAGATATGATGTGTGTTGTGTAGGATGATTCTCTCCAGGTGATGTTGATATGATGTGTGTTGTGTAGGATGATTCTCTCCAGTTGATGTTGATATGATGTGTGTTGTGTAGATGATTCTCTCCAGGTGATGTAGATATGATGTGTGTTGTGTAGGATGATTCTCTCCAGTTGATGTAGATATGATGTGTGTTGTGTAGGATGATTCTCTCCAGTTGATGTAGATATGATGTGTGTTGTGTAGGATGATTCTCCCCAGTTGATGTAGATATGATGTGTGTTGTGTAGGATGATTCTCTCCAGTTGATGTAGATATGATGTGTGTTGTGTAGGATGATTCTCTCCAGTTGATGTTGATATGATGTGTGTTGTGTAGGATGATTCTCCCCAGTTGATGTTGATATGATGTGTGTTGTGTAGGATGATTCTCTCCAGTTGATGTAGATATGATGTGTGTTGTGTAGGATGATTCTCTCCAGTTGATGTTGATATGATGTGTGTTGTGTAGGATGATTCTCCCCAGTTGATGTTGATATGATGTGTGTTGTGTAGGATGATTCTCTCCAGTTGATGTTGATATGATGTGTGTTGTGTAGGATGATTCTCTCCAGGTGATGTAGATATGATGTGTGTTGTGTAGGATGATTCTCCCCAGTTGATGTTGATATGATGTGTGTTGTGTAGGATGATTCTCTCCAGGTGATGTAGATATGATGTGTGTTGTGTAGGATGATTCTCTCCAGGTGATGTTGATATGATGTGTGTTGTGTAGGATGATTCTCTCCAGTTGATGTCGATATGATGATGTGTTGTGTAGGATGATTCTCTCCAGGTGATGTAGATATGATGTGTGTTGTGTAGGATGATTCTCTCCAGTTGATGTAGATATGATGTGTGTTATGTAGGATGATTCTCTCCAGGTGATGTTGATATGATGTGTGTTGTGTAGGATGATTCTCTCCAGGTGATGTAGATATGATGTGTGTTGTGCAGATGATTCTCTCCAGTTGATGTTGATATGATGTGTGTTGTGTAGGATGATTCTCTCCAGGTGATGTCGATATGATGTGTGTTGTGTAGGATGATTCTCTCCAGGTGATGTCGATATGATGTGTGTTGTGTAGGATGATTCTCTCCAGGTGATGTCGATATGATGTGTGTTGTGTAGGATGATTCTCTCCAGTTGATGTTGATATGATGTGTGTTGTGTAGGATGATTCTCTCCAGTTGATGTTGATATGATGTGTGTTGTGCAGGATGATTCCCTCCAGTTGATGTTGATATGATGTGTGTTGTGTAGGATGATTCTCTCCAGGTGATGTTGATATGATGTGTGTTGTGTAGGATGATTCTCTCCAGGTGATGTAGATATGATGTGTGTTGTGTAGGATGATTCTCTCCAGTTGATGTTGATATGATGTGTGTTGTGTAGGATGATTCTCTCCAGTTGATGTAGATATGATGTGTGTTGTGTAGGATGATTCTCCCCAGTTGATGTCGATATGATGTGTGACAGAAGGTTGTTTTTTGTTACGGTCTGTAATGTACTGTATATGCATGAGGGTACAAAACATTAGGAACACCTGCTCTCTCCATGACAGACTGACCAGGTGAATCCAGGTGAAAGCGATGATCCCTTATTGATGTCACTTGTTAAATCCACTTCAATCAGTGTAGATGAAGGGGAGGAGACGGGTTAAAGAAGGATGTTTAAGCCAGTGAGATAATTGAAACATGGATTGTGTCTGTGTGCCATTCAGAGGGTGAATGGGTAAGACAACAGATTTAAGTGCCTTTGAACGGGGTATGGTAGTAGGTGCCAGGTGCACCAGTTTGAGTGTGTCAAGAACTGCAACGCTGGGGGGTGCAACTCAATATTAGGAAGGTGTTGCTAATGTTTTGTACACTCAGGGTGTGTGTGTGTTACCTGGCTGTGGGTGTGTGTGTTACCTGGCTGTGGGTGTGTGTGTTACCTGGCTGTTACCTGGCTGTGGGTGTGTGTTACCTGGCTGTGGGTGTGTGTTACCTGGCTGTGGGTGTGTGTGTTACCTGGCTGTGGGTGTGTGTGTTACCTGGCTGCGGGTGTGTGTGTTACCTGGCTGTGGGTGTGTGTGTCTTTTCTCCCTCCAGCTCCCAGTGATCACAGACCTGCGTAACCCGTGTCTGAAGGGCAGACACTGGGAGATTCTGGAGGCCGTCATAGAGGCCAGTCTCCTGGAGGAACCTCAAACTCTGGCCTCTCTGGAGGGACTCAACATCTTCAGCTACAGCGAAGCGATACAGGAGGTAACACCCTCCCTCTGCTATGACATGGACATACCGGAGGTAACACCCTCCCTCTGCTATGACATGGACATACAGGAGGTAACATCTGCTATGACATGGACATACAGGAGGGACCACCCTCCCTCTGCTATGACATGGACATACAGAAGGTAACATCTGCTATGACATGGACATACAGGAGGTAACATCTGCTATGACATGGACATACAGGAGGTAACATCTGCTATGACATGGACATACAGGAGGTAACATCTGCTATGACATGGGTAACACCCTCCCTCTGCTATGACATGGACATACAGGAGGTAACACCCTCCCTCTGCTATGACATGGACATACAGGAGGTACCACCCTCCCTCTGCTATGACATGGACATACAGGAGGTACCACCCTCCCTCTGCTATGATATGGACATACAGGAGGTAACACCCTCCCTCTGCTATGACATGGACATACAGGAGGTAACACCCTCCCTCTGCTATGACATGGACATACAGGAGGTACCACCCTCCCTCTGCTATGACATGGACATACAGGAGGTAACACCCTCCCTCTGCTATGACATGGACATACAGGAGGTAACACCCTCCCTCTGCTATGACATGGACATACAGGAGGTACCACCCTCCCTCTGCTATGACATGGACATACAGGAGGTAACACCCTCCCTCTGCTATGACATGGACATACAGGAGGTACCACCCTCCCTCTGCTATGACATGGACATACAGGAGGTACCACCCTCCCTCTGCTATGACATGGACATACAGGAGGTACCACCCTCCCTCTGCTATGACATACAGGAGGTAACACCCTCCCTCTGCTATGACATGGACATACAGGAGGTACCACCCTCCCTCTGCTATGACATGGACATACAGGAGGTACCACCCTCCCTCTGCTATGATATGGACATACAGGAGGTAACACCCTCCCTCTGCTATGACATGGACATACAGGAGGTAACACCCTCCCTCTGCTATGACATGGACATACAGGAGGTACCACCCTCCCTCTGCTATGACATGGACATACAGGAGGTAACACCCTCCCTCTGCTATGACATGGACATACAGGAGGTAACACCCTCCCTCTGCTATGACATGGACATACAGGAGGTACCACCCTCCCTCTGCTATGACATGGACATACAGGAGGTAACACCCTCCCTCTGCTATGACATGGACATACAGGAGGTACCACCCTCCCTCTGCTATGACATGGACATACAGGAGGTACCACCCTCCCTCTGCTATGACATGGACATACAGGAGGTACCACCCTCCCTCTGCTATGACATACAGGAGGTAACACCCTCCCTCTGCTATGACATGGACATACAGGAGGTAACACCCTCCCTCTGCTATGACATGGACATACAGGAGGTACCACCCTCCCTCTGCTATGACATGGACATACAGGAGGTAACACCCTCCCTCTGCTATGACATGGACATACAGGAGGTACCACCCTCCCTCTGCTATGACATGGATATACAGGAGGTACCACCCTCCCTCTGCTATGACATGGACATACAGGAGGTACCACCCTCCCTCTGCTATGACATACAGGAGGTACCACCCTCCCTCTGCTATGACATGGACATACAGGAGATACCACCCTCCCTCTGCTATGACATGGACATACAGGAGGTACCACCCTCCCTCTGCTATGACATGGACATACAGGAGGTGACACCCTCCCTCTGCTATGACATGGACATACAGGAGGTAACACCCTCCCTCTGCTATGACATGGACATACAGGAGGTAACATCTGCTATGACATGGACATACAGGAGGTACCACCCTCCCTCTGCAATGACATGGACATACAGGAGGTAACACCCTCCCTCTGCTATGACATGGACATACAGGAGGTAACATCTGCTATGACATGGACATACAGGAGGTACCACCCTCCCTCTGCTATGACATGGACATACAGGAGGTAACACCCTCCCTCTGCTATGACATGGACATACAGGAGGTAACATCTGCTATGACATGGACATACAGGAGGTAACACCCTCCCTCTGCTAAGACATGGACATACAGGAGGTACCACCCTCCCTCTGCTATGACATGGACATACAGGAGGTAACACCCTCCCTCTGCTATGACATGGACATACAGGAGGTAACACCCTCCCTCTGCTATGACATGGACATACA
>NC_068436.1:20050650-20055650 GCF_023373465.1 Oncorhynchus keta
GAGCACAAACTCTCACACACTGCAGGGAGGGGGAACGGAGCACAAACTCTCACACACTGCAAGGAGGGGGAACGGAGCACAAACTCTCACACACTGCAGGGCGGGGAACGGAGCACAAACTCTCACACACTGCAGGGAGGGGGAACAGAGCACGAACTCTCACACACTGCAGAGGGGGGAACGGACACAAACTCTCACACACTGCAGGGGGGTGGAACACAAACTCTCACACACTGCAGGGGGGACGGAGCACAAACTCTCACACACTGCAGGGAGGGGAACGGAGCACAAACTCTCACACACTGCAGGGAGGGGAACGGAGCACAAACTCTCACACACTGCAGAGGGGGGAACGGAACACAAACTCTCACACACTGCAGGGGGTGGAACACAAACTCTCACACACTGCAGGGAGGGGGAACGGAGCACAAACTCTCACACTGCAGGGAGAGACGGAGCACAAACTTTCACACACACTGCAGGGAGGCAGACAAACTCTCACACACACTGCAGGGGGGGTGGAACACAAACTCTCACACTGCAGGAGATGGAACACAAACTCTCACACACTGCAGGGAGAGACGGAGCACAAACTCTCACACACTGCAGGGGTTGGAACACAAACTCTCACACACTGCAGGAGGGACGAACACAAACTCTCACACACACTGCAGGAGACAGACAAACTCTCACACACTGCAGGGGGGACACAAACTCTCACACACTGCAGGGAGGAGAGAGACACAAACTCTCACACACACTGCAGGGGTGTGGAACAGAGACTCTCACACACTGCAGGGAGGGGAACAGACACAAACTCTCACACACTGCAGGGGTGGGGCACAAACTCTCACACACACTTGCACGGGAGACGAACCACAAACTCTCACACACTGCAGGGAGGGAAGCGGGCACAAACTCTCACACACTGCAGAGTAGGAACACAAACTCTACTACTGCAGGGGAGATTGAGCCCTGCTCTCACACACTGCAGGGAGGAGACAGACACAAACTCTCACACACTGCAAGGGGGGGACGGAGCACAAACTCTCACACACACTGCAGGGCGGGAACGGAACACAAACTCTCACACACTGCAGGGAGGGGAACAGAGCCAGAACTCTCACACACTGCAGAGGGGGAGACGGGACAAAACTCACCTGCAGGGTGGAACACAAACTCACACACACTGCAGGGGACAGACACAAACTCTCACACACTGCAGGGAGGGGAACGGGCACAAACTCTCACTGCAGGAGGAGACGGGCACAAACTCTCACACTGCAGAGGGAGAGGAACGGAACACAAACTCTGCACACTGCAGGAGGTGGAACACAAACTCTCACACACTGCAGGGGGGGAGCGAACAAACTCTCACACACACACTGCAGGGAGGGGAACAGACACAAACTCTCACACACCTGGGAGTGGGGCACAAACTCTACACACACTGCAGGAGGCGGGACACAAACTCTCACACACTGCTGCAGGGGAGGGTGGAGACACAAACTACTCTCACACACTGCAGGGGGTGGAACACAAACTTCTCTCTCACACACTTACTGGGGGTGGAACAAACTCTCACACTGCGGGGCACAGGCTTCTATAGGCATCAGTTACCTTAACATAGAGACACACAGGCTTCTCCAGGCATCAGTTACCTTAACATAGAGACACACAGGCTTCTCCAGTTATCAGTTACCTTAACATAGAGACACACAGGCTTCTCCAGGCATCAGTTACCTTAACATAGAGACACACAGGCTTCTCCAGGCATCAGTTACCTTAACATAGAGACACACAGGCTTCTATAGGCACACACAGGCTTCAGGCATTACCTTAACATAGAGACACACAGGACTTCTCCAGGCATCAGTTACCTTAACATAGAGACACACAGGTCCTATAGGGCATCAGTTACCTTAACATAGAGACACACACAGCTTCTATATAGGCATCAGTTACCTTAACATAGAGACACACAGGCTTCTCCAGGCATCAGTTACCTTAACATAGAGACACACAGGCTTCTATAGGCATCAGTTACCTTAACATAGAGACACACAGGCTTCTATAGGCATCAGTTACCTTAACATAGAGACACACAGGCTTCTCCAGGCATCAGTTACCTTAACATAGAGACACACAGGCTTCTCCAGGCATCAGTTACCTTAACATAGAGACACACAGGCTTCTATAGGCATCAGTTACCTTAACATAGAGACACACAGGCTTCTATAGGCATCAGTTACCTTAACATAGAGACACACAGGCTTCTATAGGCATCAGTTACCTTAACATAGAGACACACAGGCTTCTAGAGACCAGGCATCAGTTACCTTAACATAGAGACACACAGGCTTCTCCAGGCATCAGTTACCTTAACATAGAGACAAACAGGCTTCTCCAGGCATCAGTTACCTTAACATAGAGACACACAGGCTTCTAGGCATCAGTTACCTTAACATAGAGACACACAGGCTTCTATAGGCATCAGTTACCTTAACATAGAGACACACAGGCTTCTCTAGGCATCAGTTACCTTAACATAGAGACACACAGGCTTCTCCAGTCATCAGTTACCTTAACATAGAGACACACAGGCTTCTCCAGGCATCAGTTACCTTAACATAGAGACACACAGGCTTCTATAGGCATCAGTTACCTTAACATAGAGACACACAGGCTTCTCCAGTTATCAGTTACCTTAACATAGAGACACACAGGCTTCTCCAGGCATCAGTTACCTTAACATAGAGACACACAGGCTTCTCCAGGCATCAGTTACCTTAACATAGAGACACACAGGCTTCTCCAGGCATAGAGACAGGCTTAGGCATCAGTTACCTTACATAGAGACACACAGGCTTCTCCAGGCATCAGTTACCTTAACATAGAGACACACAGGCTTCTCCAGGCATCAGTTACCTTAACATAGAGACACACAGGCTTCCCCAGGCTTACCTTAACATAGAGACACACAGGCTTCAGGCATCAGTACCTTAACATAGAGACACACAGGCTTCTCCAGGCATCAGTTACCTTAACATAGAGACACACAGGCTTCTCCAGGCATCAGTTACCTTAACATAGAGACACACAGGCTTCATAGGCATTTACCTTAACATAGAGACACAGGCTTCTCAGGCATCAGTTACCTTAACATAGAGACACACAGGCTTCTATAGGCATCAGTTACCTTAACATAGAGACACACAGGCTTCTCCAGGCATCAGTTACCTTAACATAGAGACACACAGGCTTCTATAGGCATCAGTTACCTTAACATAGAGACACACAGGCTTCTATAGGCATCAGTTACCTTAACATAGAGACACACAGGCTTCTCCAGTTATCAGTTACCTTAACATAGAGACACACAGGCTTCTCCAGGCATCAGTTACCTTAACATAGAGACACACAGGCTTCTATAGGCATCAGTTACCTTAACATAGAGACACACAGGCTTCTATAGTTATCAGTTACCTTAACATAGAGACACACAGGCTTCTCAGGCATCAGTTACCTTAACATAGAGACACACAGGCTTCTCCAGGCATCAGTTACCTTAACATAGAGACACACAGGCTTCTCCAGGCATCAGTTACCTTAACATAGAGACACAGGCTTCTCCAGGCATCAGTTACCTTAACATAGAGACACAGGCTTCTCAGGCATCAGTTACCTTAACATAGAGACACACAGGCTTCTATAGGCATCAGTTACCTTAACATAGAGACACACAGGCTTCTCCAGGCATCAGTTACCTTAACATAGAGACACACAGGCTTCTCAGGCATCAGTTACCTTAACATAGAGACACAGGGCTTCTCCAGGCATCAGTTACCTTAACATAGAGACACAGGCTTCTATAGGCATCAGTTACCTTAACATAGAGACACACAGGCTTCTCAGGCATCAGTTACCTTAACATAGAGACACACAGGCTTCTCCAGGCATCAGTTACCTTAACATAGAGACACACAGGCTTCTCCAGGCATCAGTTACCTTAACATAGAGACACACAGGCTTAGACACACAGGCTTCCAGGCATCAGTTACCTTAACATAGAGACACACAGGCTTCTATAGGCATCAGTTACCTTAACATAGAGACACACAGGCTTCTCCAGGCATCAGTTACCTTAACATAGAGACACACAGGCTTCTCCAGGCATCAGTTACCTTAACATAGAGACACACAGGCTTCTCCAGGCATCAGTTACCTTAACATAGAGACACACAGGCTTCTCAGGCATCAGTTACCTTAACATAGAGACACACAGGCTTCTATAGGCATCAGTTACCTTAACATAGAGACACACAGGCTTCTCCAGGCATCAGTTACCTTAACATAGAGACACACAGGCTTCTCAGGCATCAGTTACCTTAACATAGAGACACACAGGCTTCTCCAGGCATCAGTTACCTTAACATAGAGACACACAGGCTTCTCCAGGCATCAGTTACCTTAACATAGAGACACACAGGCTTCTCAGGCATCAGTTACCTTAACATAGAGACACACAGGCTTCTCCAGGCATCAGTTACCTTAACATAGAGACACACAGGCTTCTCAGGCATCAGTTACCTTAACATAGAGACACAGGCTTCTCCAGGCATCAGTTACCTTAACATAGAGACACACAGGCTTCTCCAGGCATCAGTTACCTTAACATAGAGACACACAGGCTTCTCCAGGCATCAGTTACCTTAACATAGAGACACACAGGCTTCTCCAGGCATCAGTTACCTTAACATAGAGACACACAGGCTTCTCCAGGCATCAGTTACCTTAACATAGAGACACACAGGCTTCTCCAGGCATCAGTTACCTTAACATAGAGACACACACAGGCTTCTCCAGGCATCAGTTACCTTAACATAGAGACACAGGCTTCTCCAGGCATCAGTTACCTTAACATAGAGACACACAGGCTTCTCCAGGCATCAGTTACCTTAACATAGAGACACACAGGCTTCTCCAGGCATCAGTTACCT
>NC_068436.1:20060650-20093150 GCF_023373465.1 Oncorhynchus keta
GAACAGTGTCCTCAGTGTGTTATCTTGTCTCTCTCTGTGTGTGTCAGTCTGTGGTGGCCCGTGGTCTTCTGAACAGTGTGTTCTCTTGTCTCTCTCTGTGTGTGTCAGTCTGTGGTGGCCCGTGGTCTTCTGAACAGTGTGTTCTCTCTCTGTGTGTGTCAGTCTGTGGTGGCCCGTGGTCTTCTGAACAGTGTCCTCAGTGTGTTCTCTTGTCTCTCTCTGTGTGTGTCAGTCTGTGGTGGCCCGTGGTCTTCTGAACAGTGTGTTCTCTTGTCTCTCTCTGTGTGTGTCAGTCTGTGGTGGCCCGTGGTCTTCTGAACAGTGTCCTCAGTGTGTTCTCTTGTCTCTCTCTGTGTGTGTCAGTCTGTGGTGGCCCGTGGTCTTCTGAACAGTGTCCTCAGTGTGTTCTCTTGTCTCTCTCTGTGTGTGTCAGTCTGTGGTGGCCCGTGGTCTTCTGAACAGTGTCCTCAGTGTGTTCTCTTGTCTCTCTCTCTGTGTGTGTCAGTCTGTGGTGGCCCGTGGTCTTCTGAACAGTGTGTTCTCTTGTCTCTCTCTGTGTGTGTCAGTCTGTGGTGGCCCGTGGTCTTCTGAACAGTGTGTTCTCTTGTCTCTCTCTGTGTGTGTCAGTCTGTGGTGGCCCGTGGTCTTCTGAACAGTGTCCTCAGTGTGTTCTCTTGTCTCTCTCTGTGTGTGTCAGTCTGTGGTGGCCCGTGGTCTTCTGAACAGTGTGTTCTCTTGTCTCTCTCTGTGTGTGTCAGTCTGTGGTGGCCCGTGGTCTTCTGAACAGTGTCCTCAGTGTATTCTCTTGTCTCTCTCTCTGTGTGTGTCAGTCTGTGGTGGCCCGTGGTCTCTGAACAGTGTGTTCTCTTTGTCTCTCTCTGTGTGTGTCAGTCTGTGGTGGCCCGTGGTCTTCTGAACAGTGTGTTCTCTTGTCTCTCTGTGTGTGTCAGTCTGTGGTGGCCCGTGGTCTTCTGAACAGTGTCCCCAGTGTATTCTCTTGTCTCTCTGTGTGTCAGTCTGTGGTGGCCCGTGGTCTTCTGAACAGTGTGTTCTCTTTGTCTCTCTCTGTGTGTCAGTCTGTGGGCCCGTGGTCTTCTGAACAGTGTCCTCAGTGTGTTCTCTTGTCTCTCTCTGTGTGTGTCAGTCTGTAGGCTCCGTGGTCTTCTGAACAGTGTCCTCAGTGTGTTCTCTTGTCTCTCTGTGTGTGTCAGTCTGTGGTGGCCCGTGTCTTCTCTGAACAGTGTGTTCTCTGTCTCTCTCTGTGTGTGTCAGTCTGTGGTGGCCCGTCTTCTGAACAGTGTCCTCAGTGTGTTCTCTTGTCTCTGTGTGTGTCAGTCTGTGGTGGCCCGTGGTCTTCTGAACAGTGTGTTCTCTTGTCTCTCTCTGTGTGTGTCAGTCTGTGGTGGCCCGTGGTCTTCTGAACAGTGTCCTCAGTGTGTTCTCTTGTCTCTCTCTCTGTGTGTGTCAGTCTGTGGTGGCCCGTGGTCTTCTGAACAGTGTGTTCTCTTTGTCTCTCTCTGTGTGTGTGTCTGTAGGCCCGTGGTCTTCTGAACAGTGTCCCAGTGTCTCTTGTCTCTCTCTGTGTGTGTCAGTCTGTGTGGGCCGTGGTCTTCTGAACAGTGTGTTCTCTTGTCTCTCTGTGTGTGTCAGTCTGTGGTGGCCCGTGGTCTTCTGAACAGTGTCCTCAGTGTGTTCTCTTGTCTCTCTGTGTGTGTGTCAGTCTGTGGTGGCCCGTGGTCTCTGGAACAGTGTCCTCAGTGTGTCTCTTGTCTCTGTGTGTGTGTCAGTCTGTGGTGGCCTGTGGTCTTCTGAACAGTGTGTTCTCTTGTCTCTCTCTGTGTGTGTCAGTCTGTGGTGGCTCCGTGGTCTTCTGAACAGTGTGTTCTCTTTGTCTCTCTCTGTGTGTGTCAGTCTGTGGTGGCCCGTGGTCTTCTGAACAGTGTCCTCAGTGTGTTCTCTTGTCTCTCTCTCTGTGTGTGTCAGTCTGTGGTGGCCCGTGGTCTTCTGAACAGTGTGTTCTCTTGTCTCTCTCTGTGTGTGTCAGTCTGTGGTGGCCCGTGGTCTCTGAACAGTGTCCTCAGTGTATTCTCTTGTCTCTCTCTGTGTGTGTCAGTCTGTGGTGGCCCGTGGTCTTCTGAACAGTGTGTTCTCTTGTCTCTCTCTGTGTGTGTCAGTCTGTGGTGGCCCGTGGTCTTCTGGAACAGTGTGTGTCTCTTGTCTCTCTCTGTGTGTGTCAGTCTGTGGTGGCCCGTGGTCTTCTGAACAGTGTCCTCAGTGTGTTCTCTTGTCTCTCTGTGTGTGTCAGTCTGTGGTGGCCCGTGGTCTTCTGAACAGTGTGTTCTCTTGTCTCTGTGTGTGTCAGTCTGTGGTGGCCCGTGGTCTTCTGAACAGTGTCCTCAGTGTGTTCTCTTGTCTCTCTCTGTGTGTGTCAGTCTGTGGTGGCCCGTGGTCTTCTGAACAGTGTCCTCAGTGTGTTCTCTTGTCTCTCTCTGTGTGTGTCAGTCTGTGGTGGCCCGTGGTCTTCTGAACAGTGTGTGTGTTCTCTTGTCTCTCTCTGTGTGTGTCAGTCTGTGGGCCCGTGGTCTTCTGAACAGTGTCCTCAGTGTGTTCTCTTGTCTCTCTGTGTGTGTCAGTCTGTGGTGGCCCGTGGTCTTCTGAACAGTGTGTTCTCTTGTCTCTCTCTCTGTGTGTGTCAGTCTGTGGTGGCCCGTGGTCTTCTGAACAGTGTCCTCAGTGTGTTCTTCTTGTCTCTCTCTCTGTGTGTGTGTCAGTCTGTGTGGCCCGTGGTCTTCTGAACAGTGTGTTCTCTTTACCCTCTCTGTGTGTGTCAGTCTGTGGTGGCCCGTGGTCTTCTGAACAGTGTGTTCTCTTGTCTCTCTCTGTGTGTGTCAGTCTGTGGTGGCCCGTGGTCTTCTGAACAGTGTGTTGTTCTCTTTGTCTCTCTGTGTGTGTCAGTCTGTGGTGGCCCGTGGTCTTCTGAACAGTGTCCTCAGTGTGTTCTCTTGTCTCTCTCTGTGTGTGTCAGTCTGTGGTGGCCCGTGGTCTTCTGAACAGTGTCCCAGTGTGTTATCTTGTCTCTCTCTGTGTGTGTCAGTCTGTGGTGGCCCGTGGTCTTCTGAACAGTGTGTTCTCTTTGTCTCTCTCTGTGTGTGTCAGTCTGTGGTGGCTCCGTGGTCTTCTGAACAGTGTGTTCTCTTTTGTCTCTCTGTGTGTGTCAGTCTGTGGTGGCCCGTGGTCT
Source organism: Oncorhynchus keta (assembly GCF_023373465.1). Classification (NCBI taxonomy): domain Eukaryota; kingdom Metazoa; phylum Chordata; class Actinopteri; order Salmoniformes; family Salmonidae; genus Oncorhynchus; species Oncorhynchus keta. Next base: position 20,063,889 of record NC_068436.1, read on the forward strand.
TCTGAACAGTGTCCTCAGTGTGTTCTCTTGTCTCTCTCTGTGTGTGTCAGTCTGTGGTGGCCCTGTGGTCTTCTGAACAGTGTGTTCTCTTGTCTCTCTGTGTGTGTCAGTCTGTGGTGGCCCGTGGTCTTCTGAACAGTGTCCTCAGTGTGTTCTCTTGTCTCTCTGTGTGTGTGTCAGTCTGTGGTGGCCCGTGGTCTTCTGAACAGTGTCCTCAGTGTGTTCTCTTGTCTCTCTCTGTGTGTGTCAGTCTGTGGTGGCCCGTGGTCTTCTGAACAGTGTCCTCAGTGTGTTCTCTTGTCTCTCTCTGTGTGTGTCAGTCTGTGGTGGCCCGTGGTCTTCTGAACAGTGTGTTCTCTTGTCTCTCTCTGTGTGTGTCAGTCTGTGGTGGCCCGTGGTCTTCTGAACAGTGTGTTCTCTTGTCTCTCTCTGTGTGTGTCAGTCTGTGGTGGCCCGTGGTCTTCTGAACAGTGTCCTCAGTGTGTTCTCTTGTCTCTCTCTGTGTGTGTCAGTCTGTGGTGGCCCGTGGTCTTCTGAACAGTGTCCTCAGTGTGTTCTCTTGTCTCTCTCTGTGTGTGTCAGTCTGTGGTGGCCCGTGGTCTTCTGAACAGTGTCCTCAGTGTGTTCTCTTGTCTCTCTCTGTGTGTGTCAGTCTGTGGTGGCCCGTGGTCTTCTGAACAGTGTGTTCTCTTGTCTCTCTCTGTGTGTGTCAGTCTGTGGTGGCCCGTGGTCTTCTGAACAGTGTGTTCTCTTGTCTCTCTCTGTGTGTGTCAGTCTGTGGTGGCCCGTGGTCTTCTGAACAGTGTCCTCAGTGTGTTCTCTTGTCTCTCTCTGTGTGTGTGTCAGTCTGTGGTGGCCCGTGGTCTTCTGAACAGTGTGTTCTCTTGTCTCTCTGTGTGTGTCTCTGTGGTGGCCCGTGGTCTTCTGAACAGTGTCCTCAGTTATTCTCTTGTCTCTGTGTGTGTCAGTCTGTGGTGGCCCGTGGTCTTCTGGAACAGTGTCCTCAGTGTGTTCTCTTGTCTCTCTCTGTGTGTGTCAGTCTGTGGTGGCCCGTGGTCTTCAGTGAACAGTGTGTTCTCTTGTCTCCTCTGTGTGTGTCAGTCTGTGGTGGCCCGTGGTCTTCTGAACAGTGTCCTCAGTGTGTTCTCTTGTCTCTCTCTGTGTGTGTCAGTCTGGTGGTGGCTTCTGAACAGTGTCGTGGTCTTCTGAACAGTGTGTTCTCTTGTCTCTCTCTGTGTGTGTCAGTCTGTGGTGGCCCGTGGTCTTCTGAACAGTGTCCTCAGTGTGTTCTCTTGTCTCTCTCTGTGTGTGTCAGTCTGTGGTGGCCCGTGGTCTTCTGAACAGTGTCCTCAGTGTGTTCTCTTGTCTCTCTCTGTGTGTGTCAGTCTGTGGTGGCCCGTGGTCTTCTGAACAGTGTGTTCTCTTGTCTCTCTCTGTGTGTGTCAGTCTGTGGTGGCCCGTGGTCTTCTGAACAGTGTCCTCAGTGTGTTCTCTTGTCTCTCTCTGTGTGTGTCAGTCTGTGGTGGCCCGTGGTCTTCTGAACAGTGTGTTCTCTTGTCTCTCTCTCTGTGTGTGTCAGTCTGTGGTGGCCCGTGGTCTTCTGAACAGTGTCCTCAGTGTGTTCTCTTGTCTCTCTCTGTGTGTGTCAGTCTGTGGTGGCCCGTGGTCTTCTGAACAGTGTGTTCTCTTGTCTCTCTCTGTGTGTGTCAGTCTGTGGTGGCCCGTGGTCTTCTGAACAGTGTGTTCTCTTGTCTCTCTCTGTGTGTGTCAGTCTGTGGTGGCCCGTGGTCTTCTGAACAGTGTGTTCTCTTGTCTCTCTCTGTGTGTGTCAGTCTGTGGTGGCCCGTGGTCTTCTGAACAGTGTCCTCAGTGTGTTCTCTTGTCTCTCTCTGTGTGTGTCAGTCTGTGGTGGCCCGTGGTCTTCTGAACAGTGTGTTCTCTTGTCTCTCTCTGTGTGTGTCAGTCTGTGGTGGCCCGTGGTCTTCTGAACAGTGTGTGTCTCTTGTCTCTCTCTGTGTGTGTCAGTCTGTGGTGGCCCGTGGTCTTCTGAACAGTGTGTTCTCTTGTCTCTCTCTGTGTGTGTCAGTCTGTGGTGGCCCGTGGTCTTCTGAACAGTGTCTCTCTCTGTGTGTGTCAGTGTGTTCTCTTGTCTCTCTCTCTCTGTGTGTGTCAGTCTGTGTGGTGGCCCGTGGTCTTCTGAACAGTGTCCTCAGTGTGTTCTCTTGTCTCTCTGTGTGTGTCAGTCTGTGGTGGCCCGTGGTCTTCTGAACAGTGTGTTCTCTTGTCTCTCTCTGTGTGTGTCAGTCTGTGGTGGCCCGTGGTCTTCTGAACAGTGTCCTCAGTGTGTTCTCTTGTCTCTCTCTCTGTGTGTGTCAGTCTGTGGTGGCCCGTGGTCTTCTGAACAGTGTCCTCAGTGTGTTCTCTTGTCTCTCTCTCTGTGTGTGTCAGTCTGTGGTGGCCCGTGGTCTTCTGAACAGTGTGTTCTCTTGTCTCTCTCTGTGTGTGTCAGTCTGTGGTGGCCCGTGGTCTTCTGAACAGTGTCCTCAGTGTGTTCTCTTGTCTCTCTCTGTGTGTGTCAGTCTGTGGTGGCCCGTGGTCTTCTGAACAGTGTGTTCTCTTGTCTCTCTCTCTGTGTGTGTCAGTCTGTGGTGGCCCGTGGTCTTCTGAACAGTGTCCTCAGTGTGTTCTCTTGTCTCTCTCTGTGTGTGTCAGTCTGTGGTGGCCTGTGGTCTTCTGAACAGTGTGTTCTCTTGTCTCTCTCTGTGTGTGTCAGTCTGTGGTGGCCCGTGGTCTTCTGAACAGTGTGTTCTCTTGTCTCTCTCTGTGTGTGTCAGTCTGTGGTGGCCCGTGGTCTTCTGAACAGTGTGTTCTCTTGTCTCTCTCTGTGTGTGTCAGTCTGTGGTGGCCCGTGGTCTTCTGAACAGTGTCCTCAGTGTGTTCTCTTGTCTCTGTGTGTGTCAGTCTGTGGTGGCCCGTGGTCTTCTGAACAGTGTCCTCAGTGTGTTATCTTGTCTCTCTCTGTGTGTGTCAGTCTGTGGTGGCCCGTGGTCTTCTGAACAGTGTGTTCTCTTGTCTCTCTCTGTGTGTGTCAGTCTGTGGTGGCCCGTGGTCTTCTGAACAGTGTGTTCTCTTGTCTCTCTCTGTGTGTGTCAGTCTGTGGTGGCCCGTGGTCTTCTGAACAGTGTCCTCAGTGTGTTCTCTTGTCTCTCTGTGTGTGTCAGTCTGTGGTGGCCCGTGGTCTTCTGAACAGTGTGTTCTCTTGTCTCTCTCTGTGTGTGTCAGTCTGTGGTGGCCCGTGGTCTTCTGAACAGTGTCCTCAGTGTGTTCTCTTGTCTCTCTCTCTGTGTGTGTCAGTCTGTGGTGGCCCGTGGTCTTCTGAACAGTGTCCTCAGTGTCTCTTGTCTCTCTCTGTGTGTGTCAGTCTGTGGTGGCCCGTGGTCTTCTGAACAGTGTCCTCAGTGTGTTCTCTTGTCTCTCTCTGTGTGTGTCAGTCTGTGGTGGCTCCGTGGTCTTCTGAACAGTGTGTTCTCTTGTCTCTCTCTGTGTGTCAGTCTGTGGTGGCCCGTGGTCTTCTGAACAGTGTGTTCTCTTGTCTCTCTCTGTGTGTGTCAGTCTGTGGTGGCCCGTGGTCTTCTGAACAGTGTCCTCAGTGTGTTCTCTTGTCTCTCTCTGTGTGTCAGTCTGTGGTGGCCCGTGGTCTTCTGAACAGTGTCCTCAGTGTGTTCTCTTGTCTCTCTGTGTGTGTGTCAGTCTGTGGTGGCCCGTGGTCTTCTGAACAGTGTCCTCAGTGTGTTCTCTTGTCTCTCTCTGTGTGTGTCAGTCTGTGGTGGCCCGTGGTCTTCTGAACAGTGTGTTCTCTTGTCTCTCTCTGTGTGTGTCAGTCTGTGGTGGCCCGTGGTCTTCTGAACAGTGTGTTCTCTTGTCTCTCTCTGTGTGTGTCAGTCTGTGGTGGCCCGTGGTCTTCTGAACAGTGTCCTCAGTGTGTTCTCTTGTCTCTCTCTGTGTGTGTCAGTCTGTGGTGGCCCGTGGTCTTCTGAACAGTGTGTTCTCTTGTCTCTCTCTGTGTGTGTCAGTCTGTGGTGGCCCGTGGTCTTCTGAACAGTGTCCTCAGTGTATTCTCTTGTCTCTCTCTGTGTGTGTCAGTCTGTGGTGGCCCGTGGTCTTCTGAACAGTGTGTGTCTCTTGTCTCTCTCTGTGTGTCAGTCTGTGGTGGCCCGTGGTCTTCTGAACAGTGTGTGTGTTCTCTTGTCTCTCTCTGTGTATGTCAGTCTGTGGTGGCCCGTGGTCTTCTGAACAGTGTCCTCAGTGTGTTCTCTTGTCTCTCTCTCTGTGTGTGTCAGTCTGTGGTGGCCCGTGGTCTTCTGAACAGTGTGTTCTCTTGTCTCTCTCTGTGTGTGTCAGTCTGTGGTGGCCCGTGGTCTTCTGAACAGTGTCCTCAGTGTGTTCTCTTGTCTCTCTCTGTGTGTGTCAGTCTGTGGTGGCCCGTGGTCTTCTGAACAGTGTCCTCAGTGTGTTCTCTTGTCTCTCTCTCTGTGTGTGTCAGTCTGTGGTGGCCCGTGGTCTTCTGAACAGTGTGTTCTCTTGTCTCTCTCTGTGTGTGTCAGTCTGTGGTGGCCCGTGGTCTTCTGAACAGTGTCCTCAGTGTGTTCTCTTGTCTCTCTCTCTGTGTGTGTCAGTCTGTGGTGGCCCGTGGTCTTCTGAACAGTGTGTTCTCTTGTCTCTCTCTGTGTGTGTCAGTCTGTGGTGGCCCGTGGTCTTCTGAACAGTGTCCTCAGTGTGTTCTGTGGTGGTTGGTCTTCTGAACTGTGTGTGTCAGTCTGTGGTGGCCCGTGGTCTTCTGAACAGTGTGTTCTCTTGTCTCTCTCTGTGTGTGTCAGTCTGTGGTGGCCCGTGGTCTTCTGGAACAGTGTGTTCTCTTGTCTCTCTCTGTGTGTGTCAGTCTGTGGTGGCCCGTGGTCTTCTGAACAGTGTGTTGTTCTCTTGTCTCTCTCTGTGTGTGTCAGTCTGTGGTGGCCCGTGGTCTTCTGAACAGTGTGTTCTCTTGTCTCTCTCTGTGTGTGTCAGTCTGTGGTGGCCCGTGGTCTTCTGAACAGTGTCCTCAGTGTGTTCTCTTGTCTCTCTCTGTGTGTGTCAGTCTGTGGTGGCCCGTGGTCTTCTGAACAGTGTGTTCTCTTGTCTCTCTCTGTGTGTGTCAGTCTGTGGTGGCCCGTGGTCTTCTGAACAGTGTGTTTCTCTTGTCTCTCTCTGTGTGTGTCAGTCTGTGGTGGCCCGTGGTCTTCTGAACAGTGTCCTCAGTGTGTTCTCTTGTCTCTCTCTCTGTGTGTCAGTCTGTGGTGGCCCGTGGTCTTCTGAACAGTGTGTTCTCTTGTCTCTCTCTGTGTGTCAGTCTGTGGTGGCCCGTGGTCTTCTGAACAGTGTGTTCTCTTGTCTCTCTCTGTGTGTGTCAGTCTGTGGTGGCCCGTGGTCTTCTGAACAGTGTCCTCAGTGTGTTCTCTTGTCTCTCTCTCTGTGTGTGTCAGTCTGTGGTGGCCCGTGGTCTTCTGAACAGTGTCCTCAGTGTGTGGTCTTCTTGTCTTCTCTCTCTCTGTGTGTGTCAGTCTGTGGTGGCCCGTGGTCTTCTGAACAGTGTGTTCTCTTGTCTCTCTCTCTGTGTGTGTCAGTCTGTGGTGGCCCGTGGTCTTCTGAACAGTGTGTTCTCTTGTCTCTCTCTGTGTGTGTCAGTCTGTGGTGGCCCGTGGTCTTCTGAACAGTGTCCTCAGTGTGTTCTCTTGTCTCTCTCTGTGTGTGTCAGTCTGTGGTGGCCCGTGGTCTTCTGAACAGTGTGTTCTCTTGTCTCTCTCTGTGTGTGTCAGTCTGTGGTGGCCCGTGGTCTTCTGAACAGTGTCCTCAGTGTGTTCTCTTGTCTCTCTCTGTGTGTGTCAGTCTGTGGTGGCCCGTGGTCTTCTGAACAGTGTCCTCAGTGTGTTCTCTTGTCTCTCTCTGTGTGTGTCAGTCTGTGGTGGCCCGTGGTCTTCTGAACAGTGTGTTCTCTTGTCTCTCTCTGTGTGTGTCAGTCTGTGGTGGCCCGTGGTCTTCTGAACAGTGTCCTCAGTGTGTTCTCTTGTCTCTCTCTGTGTGTGTCAGTCTGTGGTGGCCCGTGGTCTTCTGAACAGTGTGTTCTCTTGTCTCTCTCTGTGTGTGTCAGTCTGTGGTGGCCCGTGGTCTTCTGAACAGTGTCCTCAGTGTGTTCTCTTGTCTCTCTCTGTGTGTGTCAGTCTGTGGTGGCCCGTGGTCTTCTGAACAGTGTGTGTGTTCTCTTGTCTCTCTCTGTGTGTGTCAGTCTGTGGTGGCCCGTGGTCTTCTGAACAGTGTCCTCAGTGTGTTCTCTTGTCTCTCTCTGTGTGTGTCAGTCTGTGGTGGCCCGTGGTCTTCTGAACAGTGTGTTCTCTTGTCTCTCTCTGTGTGTGTCAGTCTGTGGTGGCCCGTGGTCTTCTGAACAGTGTCCTCAGTGTGTTCTCTTGTCTCTCTCTGTGTGTGTCAGTCTGTGGTGGCCCGTGGTCTTCTGAACAGTGTGTGTGTTCTCTTGTCTCTCTCTGTGTGTGTCAGTCTGTGGTGGCCCGTGGTCTTCTGAACAGTGTCCTCAGTCTGTGTTCTTCTTGTGTTCTCTCTCTGTGTGTGTCAGTCTGTGGTGGCCCGTGGTCTTCTGAACAGTGTCCTCAGTGTGTTCTCTTGTCTCTCTCTGTGTGTGTCAGTCTGTGGTGGCCCGTGGTCTTCTGAACAGTGTGTTCTCTTGTCTCTCTCTGTGTGTGTCAGTCTGTGGTGGCCCGTGGTCTTCTGAACAGTGTCCTCAGTGTGTTCTCTTGTCTCTCTCTGTGTGTGTCAGTCTGTGGTGGCCCGTGGTCTTCTGAACAGTGTCCTCAGTGTGTTCTCTTGTCTCTCTCTGTGTGTGTCAGTCTGTGGTGGCCCGTGGTCTTCTGAACAGTGTCCTCTCTCTCTGTGTGTGTCAGTGTGTGGCCCGTGGTCTCTTGTCTCTTGTCTCTCTGTGTGTGTCAGTCTGTGGTGGCCCGTGGTCTTCTGAACAGTGTGTTCTCTTGTCTCTCTCTGTGTGTGTCAGTCTGTGGTGGCCCGTGGTCTTCTGAACAGTGTGTTCTCTTGTCTCTCTCTGTGTGTGTCAGTCTGTGGTGGCCCGTGGTCTTCTGAACAGTGTCCTCAGTGTGTTCTCTTGTCTCTCTGTGTGTGTCAGTCTGTGGTGGCCCGTGGTCCCGTGGTCTTCTGAACAGTGTCCTCAGTGTGTTCTCTTGTCTCTCTCTGTGTGTGTCAGTCTGTGGTGGCCCGTGGTCTTCTGAACAGTGTCCTCAGTGTATTCTCTTGTCTCTCTCTCTGTGTGTGTCAGTCTGTGGTGGCCCGTGGTCTTCTGAACAGTGTGTTCTCTTGTCTCTCTCTGTGTGTGTCAGTCTGTGGTGGCCCGTGGTCTTCTGAACAGTGTGTTCTCTTGTCTCTCTCTGTGTGTGTCAGTCTGTGGTGGCCCGTGGTCTTCTGAACAGTGTCCTCAGTGTGTTCTCTTGTCTCTCTCTGTGTGTGTCAGTCTGTGGTGGCCCGTGGTCTTCTGAACAGTGTGTTCTCTTGTCTCTCTGTGTGTGTGTCAGTCTGTGGTGGCCCGTGGTCTTCTGAACAGTGTCTCTTGTCTCTCTCTGTGTGTGTCAGTGTGTTCTCTTGTCTCTCTCTCTGTGTGTGTCAGTCTGTGGTGGCCCGTGGTCTTCTGAACAGTGTCCTCAGTGTGTTCTCTTGTCTCTCTCTGTGTGTGTCAGTCTGTGGTGGCCCGTGGTCTTCTGAACAGTGTCCTTGTGTTCTCTTGTCTCTCTCTGTGTGTGTCAGTCTGTGGTGGCCCGTGGTCTTCTGAACAGTGTGTTCTCTCTCTCTGTGTGTTCTCTTGTCTGTGTGTGTCAGTCTGTGGTGGCCCGTGGTCTTCTGAACAGTGTGTTCTCTTGTCTCTCTCTGTGTGTGTCAGTCTGTGGTGGCCCGTGGTCTTCTGAACAGTGTCCTCAGTGTGTTCTCTTGTCTCTCTCTGTGTGTGTCAGTCTGTGGTGGCCCGTGGTCTTCTGAACAGTGTCCTCAGTGTGTTCTCTTGTCTCTCTCTGTGTGTGTCAGTCTGTGGTGGCCCGTGGTCTTCTGAACAGTGTCCTCAGTGTGTTCTCTTGTCTCTCTCTGTGTGTGTCAGTCTGTGGTGGCCCGTGGTCTTCTGAACAGTGTGTTCTCTTGTCTCTCTCTGTGTGTGTCAGTCTGTGGTGGCCCGTGGTCTTCTGAACAGTGTGTTCTCTTGTCTCTCTCTGTGTGTGTCAGTCTGTGGTGGCCCGTGGTCTTCTGAACAGTGTCCTCAGTGTGTTCTCTTGTCTCTCTCTGTGTGTGTCAGTCTGTGGTGGCCCGTGGTCTTCTGAACAGTGTGTTCTCTTGTCTCTCTCTGTGTGTGTCAGTCTGTGGTGGCCCGTGGTCTTCTGAACAGTGTCCTCAGTGTGTTCTCTTGTCTCTCTCTGTGTGTGTCAGTCTGTGGTGGCCCGTGGTCTTCTGAACAGTGTCCTCAGTGTGTTCTCTTGTCTCTCTCTGTGTGTGTCAGTCTGTGGTGGCCCGTGGTCTTCTGAACAGTGTGTTCTCTTGTCTCTCTCTGTGTGTGTCAGTCTGTGGTGGCCCGTGGTCTTCTGAACAGTGTCCTCAGTGTGTTCTCTTGTCTCTCTCTGTGTGTGTCAGTCTGTGGTGGCCCGTGGTCTTCTGAACAGTGTGTTCTCTTGTCTCTCTCTGTGTGTGTCAGTCTGTGGTGGCCCGTGGTCTTCTGAACAGTGTCCTCAGTGTGTTCTCTTGTCTCTCTCTCTGTGTGTGTCAGTCTGTGGTGGCCCGTGGTCTTCTGAACAGTGTCCTCAGTGTGTTCTCTTGTCTCTCTCTGTGTGTGTCAGTCTGTGGTGGCCCGTGGTCTTCTGAACAGTGTGTTCTCTTGTCTCTCTCTGTGTGTGTCAGTCTGTGGTGGCCCGTGGTCTTCTGAACAGTGTCCTCAGTGTGTTCTCTTGTCTCTCTCTCTGTGTGTGTCAGTCTGTGGTGGCCCGTGGTCTTCTGAACAGTGTGTTCTCTTGTCTCTCTCTGTGTGTGTCAGTCTGTGGTGGCCCGTGGTCTTCTGAACAGTGTCCTCAGTGTGTTCTCTTGTCTCTCTCTCTGTGTGTGTCAGTCTGTGGTGGCCCGTGGTCTTCTGAACAGTGTGTTCTCTTGTCTCTCTCTGTGTGTGTCAGTCTGTGGTGGCCCGTGGTCTTCTGAACAGTGTGTTCTCTTGTCTCTCTCTGTGTGTGTCAGTCTGTGGTGGCCCGTGGTCTTCTGAACAGTGTCCTCAGTGTGTTCTCTTGTCTCTCTCTGTGTGTGTCAGTCTGTGGTGGCCCGTGGTCTTCTGAACAGTGTGTTCTCTTGTCTCTCTCTGTGTGTGTCAGTCTGTGGTGGCCCGTGGTCTTCTGAACAGTGTCCTCAGTGTGTTCTCTTGTCTCTCTCTGTGTGTGTCAGTCTGTGGTGGCCCGTGGTCTTCTGAACAGTGTCCTCAGTGTGTTCTCTTGTCTCTCTCTGTGTGTGTCAGTCTGTGGTGGCCCGTGGTCTTCTGAACAGTGTCCTCAGTGTGTTCTCTTGTCTCTCTCTGTGTGTGTCAGTCTGTGGTGGCCCGTGGTCTTCTGAACAGTGTCCTCAGTGTGTTCTCTTGTCTCTCTCTGTGTGTGTCAGTCTGTGGTGGCCCGTGGTCTTCTGAACAGTGTCCTCAGTGTGTTCTCTTGTCTCTCTCTGTGTGTGTCAGTCTGTGGTGGCCCGTGGTCTTCTGAACCTCAGTGTGTTCTCTTGTCTCTCTCTGTGTGTGTCAGTCTGTGGTGGCCCGTGGTCTTCTGAACAGTGTCCTCAGTGTGTTCTCTTGTCTCTCTCTGTGTGTGTCAGTCTGTGGTGGCCCGTGGTCTTCTGAACAGTGTCCTCAGTGTGTTCTCTTGTCTCTCTCTGTGTGTGTCAGTCTGTGGTGGCCCGTGGTCTTCTGAACAGTGTCCTCAGTTCTCTTGTCTCTCTCTGTGTGTGTCAGTCTGTGGTGGCCCGTGGTCTTCTGAACAGTGTCCTCAGTGTGTTCTCTTGTCTCTCTCTGTGTGTGTCAGTCTGTGGTGGCCCGTGGTCTTCTGAACAGTGTCCTCTGTGTTCTCTTGTCTCTCTCTGTGTGTGTCAGTCTGTGGTGGCCCGTGGTCTTCTGAACAGTGTCCTCAGTGTGTTCTCTTGTCTCTCTCTGTGTGTGTCAGTCTGTGGTGGCCCGTGGTCTTCTGAACAGTGTCCTCAGTGTGTTCTCTTGTCTCTCTCTGTGTGTGTCAGTCTGTGGTGGCCCGTGGTCTTCTGAACAGTGTCCTCAGTGTGTTCTCTTGTCTCTCTCTGTGTGTGTCAGTCTGTGGTGGCCCGTGGTCTTCTGAACAGTGTCCTCAGTGTGTTCTCTTGTCTCTCTCTGTGTGTCAGTCTGTGGTGGCCCGTGGTCTTCTGAACAGTGTCCTCAGTGTGTTCTCTTGTCTCTCTCTGTGTGTGTCAGTCTGTGGTGGCCCGTGGTCTTCTGAACAGTGTCCTCAGTGTGTTCTCTTGTCTCTCTCTGTGTGTGTCAGTCTGTGGTGGCCCGTGGTCTTCTGAACAGTGTGTTCTCTTGTCTCTCTCTGTGTGTGTCAGTCTGTGGTGGCCCGTGGTCTTCTGAACAGTGTCCTCAGTGTGTTCTCTTGTCTCTCTCTGTGTGTGTCAGTCTGTGGTGGCCCGTGGTCTTCTGAACAGTGTCCTCAGTGTGTTCTCTTGTCTCTCTCTGTGTGTGTCAGTCTGTGGTGGCCCGTGGTCTTCTGAACAGTGTCCTCAGTGTGTTCTCTTGTCTCTCTCTGTGTGTGTCAGTCTGTGGTGGCCCGTGGTCTTCTGAACAGTGTCCTCAGTGTGTTCTCTTGTCTCTCTCTGTGTGTGTCAGTCTGTGGTGGCCCGTGGTCTTCTGAACAGTGTCCAGGAGAAGGAGGCTATGTTCCCTGTCTATATCAACTTCTCAGCCCAGACCACCTCGGCCAGAACACAGGAGATGATCGAGTCCAAACTGGAGAAGAAGAGGAAGAACATTCTGGGTGAGAGAGAGTAATATTGGGGTAGAGATACAGTAACTAGCAACCCATTCTGGGTGAGAGAGAGAGGCCCGAGAGTAATATTGGGGTAGATATACGGTAACTAGCAACACATTCTGGGTGAGAGAGAGAGAGAGAGAGAGAGGTCTTCTGAACAGTGTCCTGGGTAGAGATCTCTTGCAACCCATTCTGGGTGTGTGAGAGAGAGAGAGAGAGAGAGAGAGAGAGAGAGAGTAACAGTGGGGTCAGATGTGTTAACTTGTCTCATTCTGGGTGAGAGAGTCTGAGAGAGAGAGAGAGAGAGAGAGAGCGAGAGAGTGAGAGAGAGTGAGTTCTCTTGAGAGAGAGAGTAATGTGTGAGAGAGAGAGAGAGAGTGAGAGGAGAGAGAGAGAGAGAGAAGAGTGTGTTCTCTTGTCTCTCTCTGTGTGAGAGAGAGAGAGAGAGGAGAGAGGTCTTCTGGGGTGAGATACGGTAACTAGCAACCCATTCTGGGTGAGAGAGAGAGAGAGCGAGAGAGAGAGAGAGAGTCTTCTGAATAGTGGGGTAGAGATACGGTAACTAGCAACACATTCTGGGTGAGAGAGAGAGAGTAATATTGGGGTCTTCTGATACGGTAACTAGCAACACATTCTGGGTGAGAGAGAGAGAGCCCGTAATATTGGGGTCAGGATACGGTAACTAGCAACACATTCTGGGTGAGAGAGAGAGAGAGAGCCCGGGGTCGGGATACGGTAACTAGCAACACATTCTGGGTGAGAGAGAGAGTGGCCCGTAATATTGGGGTCGGGATACGGTAACTAGCAACACATTCTGGGTGAGAGAGAGAGAGGTGTAATAGACTCTGTGGAGACTCTGCTAGCTAGCCAACAGTGTCCTAACAGCTGTTCTCGTCACCACACGTTTACTGATTCTGTCAATCACCGGTTAGGTCTTTTCAACATTTTCATTTCATTACAGTACAACGGTTTGATTTGTTTGATCGTAGCTTCTACATAGCTGCTACATGTGCCGTCTTTGTTTCAAAGATAATGTGTGTAGTCTAGACCGATTTCCTAGGTTAGCTAGCCAGCTATTGTCGTTCTTTTAACTCAACGTAACGTTAACAACACTGCTAGCTAACCAGCTGGCCCCTGAATAGCAGTGTAGAAATTATTACACTCAACGGAACGACTTGATTAGTGTAGTGCCAACAACGCAGCTACTGCCAGCCAGCCTACTTTAGCAGTACTGTATCATTTTAATCATTTTAGTCAATAAGATTCTTGCTACGTAAGCTTAACTTTCTGAACATTCGAGACAGTGTAGTCCACTTGTCATTCTGTTTCCTTGCATTAGCGTAGCCTTTTCTGTAGCCTGTCAACTATGTGTCTGTCTATCCCTGTTCTCTCCTCTCTGCACAGACCATACAAACGCTCCACAGTGTGTTCTCGACCACCCTAATCTGGTGGTCAGTCTGTGGTGGCCCGTGGTCTTCCAGGTCTCTCTTGTAGCCTCTGGAACTGCCATCTGTGGTGGCCAACAAGGCAGAGTTCATCTCAGCCTATGCCTCCCTCCAGTCCCTTGACTTCTGTGGCACTGTGGGGCCATGGATCACCACAGATAACACTGCTACTCTACTGCTCTCTCTCGTGCCCACGTGTTCAGTCTGCACACCCGTGGTCTTCTGGTCAGCGGGGTGGTGGCACCGGGTCCTCATCTCTCTGTGTGGTCTGTGGTGGCTTGTCTCTCAGTGTGTTCTGTGTGTGTCAGTTTCTCTCTTTCTCCCTTACCCATCTGTCTATTGCCTCCTTTGAATTCCATGCTGTCACAGTTACCAGCCCTTTCAAGCTTAACATGTTATCATTTTCGCCCTCCAGGTTCCCTGTGAGTTCATCAATGAGCTTGATGCCTTGATAAGCTCTTTCTGAGGTGTCCTCAGTGCTCACCTCTCACAGTTCTGGGCGACTTTAACCTCCCCCGTCTACCTTTGACTCATTCCTCTCTGCCTCCTTCTTTCCACTCCTCTCCTCTTTGACCTCACCTCTCACCTTCCCCCTGGTCTTCAAGGCAGGCAATACGTTGACCTCATCTTTACTAGATGCTGTTCTTCCACTAACCTCATTGCAACTCCTCCAAGTCTCCGACCACTACCTTGTATCCTTTTCCCTCTCGTCTCATCCAACACTTCCCACAGCCCCTCTGTGGTATCGCCCGTCCCAACTTCTGAACAGTGTCTCTCCCCGTGTGTGTCTCTGTGTCTCTCTCTCTTGTCTCTTGTCTCATCCTATCATCTCTTCCTCTGCTCAAACTTTCTCAACCTATCTCCTGATTCTGCCTCCTCAACCCTACTCTCCTCCCTTACTGCATCCTTTGACTCTCTATGTCCCCTATCCTCCAGGCCGGCTCGGTCCTCCCCTCCCAGCTCCGTGTTTCTCGACGACTCATTGTGAGCTCACAGAACAGGGCTCCGGGCAGCCGAGCGGAAATGTGTGTTCTCGCCTCCCTGTGGACCTGGCATCCTTTCACTCCCTCCCTCTCTGACATTTTCCTCCTCTGTCTCTGCTGCTGCCACTCTCTACCATTCTAAATTCCAAGCATCTGCCTCTAACCCTAGGACAGCTCTTTGCCACCTTCTCCTCCCTCCTGAATCCTCGTGTCCCTCTCTGGATGACCCGTGGTCCATTTTGAAAAGAAGTCGATGACATCCGATCCTCGTTGCTAAGTCAAACGACACCGCTGGTTCTGCTCACACTGCCCTACCCTATGCTCTGACCTCTTTCTCCCCTCTCTCTCTGATGAAATCTCGTCGTCTTGTGACGGCCCGTGGCCCAACAACCTGCCCGTTGACCCTATCCCCTCCTCTCTTCTCCAGACCATTTCCCGGAGACCTTCTCCCTTACCTCACCTCGTTCATCAACTCATCCCTGACCGCTGGCTACAGTCTGTCCCGTCTTCAAGAGAGCGAGAGTTGCACCCCTTCTGAAAAAACCTCACTCTGATCCCTCCGATGTCAACAACTACAGACCAGTATCCCTTCTCTCTTTTCTCTCCAAAACTCTTGTGCAGTCTGTCCTGGCCAGCTCTTCCGCTATCTCTCTCAGAATGACCTTCTTGATCCAAATCAGTCAGGTTTCAAGACTAGTCATTCAACTGAGACTGCTCTTCTCTGTATCACGGAGGCGCTCCGCACTGCTAAAGCTAACTCTCTCTCCTCTGCTCTCATCCTTCTGGACCTATCGGCTGCCTTCGATACTGTGAACCATCAGATCCTCCCTCTCCACCCTCTCTGTGTTGGGCAGTCTGGCGCGGCCCACGCTGGTTGCTTCCTACCTGACAGGTGTCCTAGGTGGCGTGGCTCTGAATCTGTCTCCTCACCACGCGCTCTCACCACTGGTGTCCCCAGGCTCTGTTCTAGGCCCTCTCTTATTCTCGCTATACACCAAGTCAAACTGGCTCTGGAGAACCTCACATGGTCTCTCCTATCATTGCTAGCAGACGACACACAATTAATCTTCTCCTTTCCCCCTTCTGATGACCAGGTGGCGAATCGCATCTCTGCATGTCTGGCAGACATATCAGTGTGGATGACGGATCACCACCTCATTCTGAACCTCAGCAAGACGGAGCTCCTCTTCCTCCCGGGGAAGGACTGCCCGTTCCATGATCTCGCCATTCTGGGTGACAACTCCATTGTGTCCTCCTCCCAGAGCGCTAAGAACCTTGGCGTGATCCTGGACAACACCCTGACGTTCTCAGAGAAACATCAAGGCGGTGGCCCGTTCCTGTAGGTTCATGCTCTACAACATCCGCAGAGTAGAGAGAGCCTCACACAGGAGAGCGGCGCAGGTCCTAATCCAGGCACTTGTCATCTCCCGTCTTGACTACTGCAGATACGCTGTTGGCTGGGCTCCCTGCCTGTGCCATTAAACCCCTACAACTCATCCAGAACGAGAGCCCGTCTGGTGTTCAACCTTCCCAAGTTCTCTCACGTAACCCCGCTCCCCATTCTGGGTCCACTGGCTTCCAGTTGAGAGAGAGCATCCGCTACAAGACCATGGTGCTACGCCTACGGCAACTGTGAGGGGAAGAGCACCTCAGTACCTCCAGGCCCTGATCTGGCCCTACACCCAAACAAGGGCACTGAGTTCATCCACCTCTGGCCTAGAGCCTCCCTACCACTGAGCAAGTACAGTTCTGGGTGAGCCCAGTCAAAACTGTTCGCTGCTCTGGCCCCCAATGGTGGAACAAACTCCCTCACGATGCCAGGACAGCGGAGTCAATCACCACCTTCCGGAGACACCTGAAACCCCACCTCTTCAAGGAATACCTAGGATAGGGTAATATTGGGGTAAGGATCCTTAACTCACCACCTTCTGGGTGA
Organism: Oncorhynchus keta; assembly: GCF_023373465.1. Taxonomy (NCBI): domain Eukaryota; kingdom Metazoa; phylum Chordata; class Actinopteri; order Salmoniformes; family Salmonidae; genus Oncorhynchus; species Oncorhynchus keta. The sequence continues at coordinate 20,079,355 of NC_068436.1, forward strand.
ACAAGATTTAGATGCAAGTGGCTGTTCCACTGGTTGTCATAGGTGTTTGCACTAATTTGTAAGTCGCTCTGGATAAGAGCGTCTGCTAAATGACATTAAATGTAAATGTAAATGTAAATATTGGGGTCGGGATACGGTAACTAGCAATACGTTCTGGGTGAGAGAGAGATTGAGAGACATAAGAGGAAAGAGACAGGAATGATATTGGAGAGGTGCGAGAACAGGGTCTCCCAAACACGGTCCTGGGTTCATATGTTGTTGGCCTCCTAGCACAACATGGTGGTTATACATCACCCAGGCAATGTTACAGATCACCCTGGTAACAAGAACTGATAGGCCTACTTAGCCAAGTGGCCTCCCTCCCTCCTCTTCATGTCAGGTGCTCCTGGTAACAGAAAGATAGTGATCTTTGTGGATGATCTGAACATGCCTAAATTGGACACCTACGGCTCCCAGCCTCCAATAGAACTGCTCAGACAGTTCCAGGACTTCCACGGCTTCTACGACCGAGAGAAGTTCTTCTGGAAGGAGATCCAGGTACACACACCACACACCACACACACACACACACACACACACACACACACACACACACACACACACACACACACACACACACCACACACACACAGTCTTGTTCAATATGTAGACAGACTCTCATCTTGTCTGGGCTCGAGGATATTAGGTGAAACATTGAGTCTATTCTGCTCCAGTCGTTATTTTTAAGTCTGAGAAAATGAAGTGACTTAATGTTTGTGGTCAGTGAAAACTTTGACTTTAATATTCAGACAGAGAGATGGTCTGAGGTCCATAGTAGATTGGAGGCCCAGGTCCAGGAGCTGATAGGGTCCATTATTCTGCTACAGTACAATGTGTTTGTTTTAGTCCTTTGTTACTGTTGTGAATGGTCAGCACACAGTAATTAGGTTCCAATAGCACACATTAAAACGGTCTATTTGTACATATTAGGGACCAATTAATCTGTGTGGAGGTGGGTGGATGTGAGGGGGTGGGTGGATGTGAGGGGGTGGGTGGATGTGTGGGGTTGGGTGGATGTGAGGGGGTGGGTGGATGTGTGGGGGTGGGTGGATGTGAGGGGTGGGTGGATGTGTGGGGGTGGATGTGGGGGTTGGGTGGGTGAGGGGGTGGGTGGATCTGTGGGGGGGTGGACGTGAAGGGGTGGGTGTGAGTGGGTGGATGGATGTGGGTGGATGGGGGTGGGTGGATGTGAGGGGTGGTTGGGTGGATGTGAGGTTGTGGGTGGATTTGTGGGGGTGGGTGGATGTGAGGGGGTGAGTGGATCAGTGGGGGTGTGTGCGTGGGTGGATGTGGGGGGGGGTGCAAGTGAATCATTCACAGAATCAGTTATTCTGTTTGTTGAGATCTGATACTGGGTGTAAATGTGTTTCCACCACATGCAGACAGACGACAGACAACCATGTCAAGACAGCACCCAGAGTAGTCACACAAGGTCATATGCAGACACACACACACACACACACACACACACACACACACACACACACACACACACACACACACACACACACGCACGCACAGGGAATACAGAACCAAGGGCATGTCAATATTTTCTAATCCAAACAGGGTTTCACTATGAAGTTTAACTCAGCTAAAAATTCTGGCCCGGGTGGATGTTCTTCAAACTGAAAGTCAAATGTAATATTGATAGAAGATGAAATCGATGAAAAATATGAGGTTTCAAAATATGAGGGTTTAAATATATATGAAAATATGAGGGTTCAAATACATATGAAAATGTGTTGGTAGGAAATCTTTTTTCTGTGCCAAATCTTCCTTTCGACCCCCCTCTCCTCCGTTCTTCTCTCTCATTCTCTTTCTCTCTGCAGGACATGACGATCGCGGCGGCCTGCGCTCCGCCTGGAGGGGGCCGTAACCCGGTGACCCCTCGTTTCATCCGCCACTTCAGCATGTTGTGTCTGCCCACTCCCTCCGAACACAGCCTCAAACAGATCTTCAATGTGGGTAACCCCTGACCTCTGACATCCCAACCCTGCCCTAAGAGCACAGTCTCAAACAGATCTTCAATGTGGATAACCCCTGACCTCTGACATCTAAACCCTGCCCTAAGAGCACAGTCTCAAACAGATCTTCAAGGTCAAGACTTAACCTCCAACCACAGTTCCTAACAGATCTTCAATATCAAACTTTTAACCCCCTGTCTCAACCCTCTTGTCTCTCTTCCTAACCCTAACACACTGAACTTTTCAACCCCTCATGTCTCTCCCTCAAGCCCCTTAACAAGCTGTGGTAGTTTCTCTCCTCATGTCCTCTCCTCACAGCCCCTTAACAAGCTGTGGTAGTTTAATTACAGATCAACCATCCTCATGTCCTCTCCTCACAGCCCCTTAACAAGCTGTGGTAGTTTAATTACAGATCAACCATCCTCATGTCTTCTCCCTCACAGCCCCTTAACAAGCTGTGGTAGTTTAATTACAGATCAACCATCCTCATGTCCTCTCCCAGCCCCTCAAGCAGCCCCATTAACAAGCTGTGGTAGTTTAATTACAGATCAACCATCCTCATGTCCTCTCCCTCACAGCCCCTTAACAAGCTGTGGTAGTTTAATTACAGATCAACCATCCTCATGTCCTCTCCCTCACAGCCCCTTAACAAGCTGTGGTAGTTTAATTACAGATCAACCATCCTCATGTCCTCTCCTCACAGCCCCTTAACACGCTGTGGTAGTTTAATTACAGATCAACCATCCTCATGTCCTCTCCTCACAGCCCCTTAACAAGCTGTGGTAGTTTAATTACAGATCAACCATCCTCATGTCCTCTCCCTCACAGCCCCTTAACAAGCTGTGGTAGTTTAATTACAGATCAACCATCCTCATGTCCTCTCCCTCACAGCCCCTTAACAAGCTGTGGTAGTTTAATTACAGATCAACCATCCTCATGTCTTCTCCCTCACAGCCCCTTAACAAGCTGTGGTAGTTTAATTACAGATCAACCATCCTCATGTCCTCTCCCTCACAGCCCCTTAACAAGCTGTGGTAGTTTAATTACAGATCAACCATCCTCATGTCCTCTCCCTCACAGCCCCTTAATTAAGTGCAGTAGACTAATTACAGATCAACCATCCTCATGTCCTCTCCCTCACAGCCCCTTAATTAATTACAGATCAACCATCCTGACAGCCCCTTAACAAGCTGTTTTTCAGATCAACCATCCTCATGTTTGGACAGCCCCTAAAATTGATTACAGATCAAATCCTCATGTCCTCTCCTTACAGCCCCTAACCTTAACCAAATGTCCCTCCTCACACCCCTAATTAATTACAGATCAACCATCTCCTAAAGTCTAACCAATTAATTACAGATCAACCATTAACCCCTTAAAATCAACTATCCTGACACATGTTTTTCTATCTCCTAAACCTAACCACATTCAACCTGTTTTCCTTAACCCAAACCTTAACCCAAACACCTATCTCCTAAACCTAACCACTAACCTAACCCAAAACCTACACCTTCTCCTAAAGCTAACCCTAACCTTCCCAACCCTATTCATAAACCTAACCCTAATTCTAACCTAATTCTAACCCTAATTCTAAACCTAATTCTAAACCTAAATTTAACCCCTAATCTTAAAATGAACTTTGTCCTCATTGGGGATGTGGGAAATGTCCCCACGAGGGAGAATTTGCCTTGTTTTACTATCCTTGTGGGGACTTTTGTGGTATTCAGAACAACAAGACCACACACACACACACACACACACACACACACACACACACACACACACACACACACACACACACACACACACACACACACACACACACACACACACACACACAATCACGTGTGTGTCTTGAGTCTGCCCTCTCTCCTCAAGGGCATATTCAAGCACACACACCCTCAAGACCACGTACACTTAACTCTCTCTGTTGAAACGGTCTCTCCCCTCCAGGCCATCCTCAGTGGTTTCCTCAGTGAGTTCCCCCAGGCTGTGAGGTCTTCAGCAGGCAGCATCGTCCCACTAGACGCAGCAGTGAGATCTACCACCGCATGTCTGTGGACCTCCTGCCAGGGTGAGACACACAGCCAACACACACACACACACACACACAGTCCCACTACGTCTTCAACCTCAGGGACCTCTCCAAGTGTGTTCAGGGTGAGACACACACACACACACACACACACACACACACACACACACACACACACACCACACACACACACACACACACACTACGTCTTCAACCTCAGGGACCTCTCCAAGTGTGTTCAGGGTGAGACACACACACACACACACACACACGCACACACACACACACACAATAGACACACACACACACACACACACACACACACACACACACACACACACACACACACACACACACACACACACACACACACACACTACGTCTTCAACCTCAGGGTCCACCTCTCCAACCTCAGTGTGTCCAGGGTGAGACACACACACACACACACACACACACACACACACACACACACACACACACACACACACACACACACACACTACGTCTTCAACCTCAGGGACCTCTCCAAGTGTGTCCAGGGTGAGACACACACACACACACACACACACACACACACACACACACACACACACACACACACACACAGGGACACACACACACCACACACACACACACACACACACACTACGTATTCAACCTCAGGGACCTCTCCAAGTGTGTTCAGGGTGAGACACACACACACACACACACACACACACACACACACACACACACACACACACACACACACACACACACACACACACACTACGTCTTCACCCTCAGGGACCTCGCCAAGTGTGTCCAGGGTGAGAAAGTTTGTCTTGGCTTTTTCATTTGTAAGTTATTAAAGTAGCTGATGGACTGAGATGCTCTTGGTTGTAGCCTGAAGTCCAGACAGAGACAGTACCAGTCCTCTACCCAGCAGCCTCACAACCATCATCAGAGCAGAGAGGCCTGAGTTGAAGTGACTACTGCTCCCTGACCCCCGCTAGGGAGTCACCATGCAGAACACACACACATACACACACACACCAGTGAGCGTAAACACACACACATACACACACCAGCATTAATACTTACCCAAGGCGAATAAGGCCAACCCAGCCCCCATTCTTGCTGAGGGCGAGCGTGGTCACATTAATGCCCTCAACTTTCTAACAAGAGTTGAACATGGATCCTCTGGTGTGTCCGACCCATCATATCTCCTAAAGCATCCCTGGCGTTGCATTACATTGATAACAACAGGAATGTGTCAACAGCAGATATTAGACTTTTCTTTACTTCTTCATGTGTTAAGGTTGCAGGGTGAGAACCACCAAGTTGAATCATGTTTTATTATTCTCTGCTCGTAAATAAATCATGTTAAATCCATCTAACCCTCCCTGCCTTTTTACCTCTCTCCCCCCTTCACCTTCTTCCCTCCCCCGCTCCCTCTCCCCTCTCCTCCCTGCCTCCCACTCTCTCTCATCTCTCCTCCCTCCACTTCTCTCCCTCCCTTCACCCCCATCTCTCCCTCCCTTCACCTCCCCCCTCATTCTCTCTCCCTCTCCCTCCCTGCCTCTTTACCTCTCTCTCCCCCTTCACCTTCCTCCCTCCCCCCTCTCCTCCTCTCCCCCTCTCCCCCCTCCCTCCTCCTCTCCCTCTCTCCCTGCCTCCCTCTCCCTCTCCTCCCTGCCTCCCACTCCCTCTCCCTCTCCTCCCTGCCTCCCTCTCCCTCTCCTCCCCCTCCCTCCTCCCACCCTCCCTCCATCTCATCTCTCCCTCCACCTCTCTCCCTCCCTTCACCCCCTCCTCATTCTCTCTCCATCTCCCTCCCTGCCTCTTTACCTCTCTCTTCCCTTTACCTCCCCTCCCCCCTCCCTCCTCCTCCCTCCATCTCTCTCTCTCTCCACCTCTCTCTCTCATTTTCTCTCCCTCCCTGCCTCTTTACTTTCCTCCCTCCCCCCACTCCCTCTCTTCCCCCTCCTCCCTCCATCTCTCCTCTCTCCACCTCTCTCTCTCATTTTCTCTCTCCCTCCCTGCCTCTTTTACTTTCCTCCCTCCCCCGCTCCCTCTCTTCCCCCTCCTCCCTCCCTACTCCCTACTCCCCCCCTCCCTCCCTCCCTCCCTCCCTCCCTCCCTCCCTCCCTCCCTCCCTCCCTCCCCCTCCTCCTCTCACCTCTCTCTCTCATTCTCTCCCTCCCTCCCCCACCTCCCTCTCTTCCCCTCCTCCCTCCCTACTCCCCCCCTCCCTTCCTCCCTCCCTCCCTCCCTCCTCTCACCTCTCTCTCTCATTCTCTCCTCTCCCTCCCTCTGTCTGTCTGTCCTCCAGGTATGTTGCAGTGTGAGCCAGGCACGGTGAGGGATCAGACTGGGATATTCCGTCTGTTCTGTCACGAGTGTCAGAGAGTGTTCCACGACCGCCTCATCAACAACGAAGACAAAACCTACTTCAACACCATCGTCTCTGAGATGGCCAGTAAGAACATAACACAGAGTTTAATAGAACCTAGACAGTTAGTAAGAACATAACACAGAGTTTAATAGAACCTAGACGGCCAGTAAGAACATAACACAGAGTGTAATAGAACCTAGACAGTTTGTAAGAACATAACACAGAGTGTAATAGAACCTAGACGGCCAGTAAGAACATAACACAGAGTTTAATAGAACCTAGACGGCCAGTAAGAACATAACACAGAGTGTAATAGAACCTAGACGGCCAGTAAGAACATAACACAGAGTGTAATAGAACCTAGACGGCCAGTAAGAACATAACACAGAGTGTAATAGAGCCTAGACGGCCAGTAAGAACATAACACAGAGTGTAATAGAACCTAGACAGTTAGTAAGAACATAACACAGAGTGTAATAGAACCTAGACAGTTAGTAAGAACAGAACACAGAGTGTAATAGAACCTAGACAGTTAGTAAGAACATAACACAGAGTGTAATAGAACCTAGACAGTTAGTAAGAACATAACACAGAGTGTAATAGAACCTAGACAGTTAGTAAGAACATAACACAGAGTGTAATAGAACCTAGAAAGTTAGTAAGAACATAACACAGAGTGTAATAGAACCTAGACAGTTAGTAAGAACATAACACAGAGTGTAATAGAACCTAGACAGTTAGTAAGAACAGAACACAGAGTGTAATAGAACCTAGACAGTTAGTAAGAACATAACACAGAGTGTAATAGAACCTAGACGGCCAGTAAGAACATAACACAGAGTGTAATAGAACCTAGAAAGTTAGTAAGAACATAACACAGAGTGTAATAGAACCTAGACAGTTAGTAAGAACAGAACACAGAGTGTAATAGAACCTAGACAGTTAGTAAGAACATAACACAGAGTGTAATAGAACCTAGACAGTTAGTAAGAACATAACACAGAGTGTAATAGAACCTAGACGGCCAGTAAGAACATAACACAGAGTTTAATAGAACCTAGATATAGTTGGCCAGTAAGAACATAACACAGAGTTTAATAGAACCTAGATATAGTTGGCCAGTAAGAACATAACACAGAGTTTAATAGAACCTAGATATAGTTGGCCAGTAAGAACATAACACAGAGTTTAATAGAACCTAGATAGTTAGTAAGAACATAACACAGAGTGTAATAGAACCTAGACGGCCAGTAAGAACATAACACAGAGTGTAATAGAACCTAGACGGCCAGTAAGAACATAACACAGAGTTTAATAGAACCTAGATATAGTTGGCCAGTAAGAACATAACACAGAGTGTAATAGAACCTAGATGGCTAGTTTGAACTTTGAGTTTTGCCTCTCGCTAAGCTGTGTTTTGACATATTAAGTTTGAAAGCCATTTCATTGTCCTTATCTAAATCGTCCCACAATTGTTGAGCTATGAATAGCAACTCTTTAAATATATTTCCATTCTTCTTCTTTCAGGCAAATATTTTGGCTTCAATTTAGAACCCAATTACTTTGTGACCAAACCCATCATATTTGGAGATTTCATCAAGGTAAAATGCGCTATAAGCCTATAAATCCAATCAATTTCCCAGGTGCTCAAAGCGCTTAACATTTACGGCATCCATCTATCTATCTATCTCGCAATCCTTCCTGTCACCCCCCTCCATCTCTCCCTCCCCCTTTCCCTCCCTCCCTCTCCTCTCCTCTCCTCTAGGTGGGTGCAGAGAAGGCAGATCGTCTGTATGAGGACCTAACAGAGCCAGATAAGATCAGGGCTGTGCTCCAGGACTACCTGGATGACTACAACATGACTTTCTCCAAGGAGACCAAGCTGGTGTTCTTCCAGGACGCTGTAGAACACGTCTCCAGGTCATTTTACACTCGGAAACGGAGCCCTATTCCCTAATTAGTGCAGTGAATGCATTCGAAATTGCACCCTATTCCCTATATAGTGTACAGATATTTTGGCCTAAATCGCACCCTATTCCCTATTTAGTGGAACGATTAGCATCCTTAACAACACTCTATTCCCTATTTAGTGGACTGATTAGCATCCTTAATGACACTCTATTCCCTATTTAGTGAACTGATTAGCATCCTTAACAACACTCTATTCCCTATTTCGTGAACTGATTAGCATCCTTAACAACACTCTATTCCCTATTTAGTGAACTGATTAGCATCCTTAATGACACCCTATTCCCTATTTAGTGAACTGATTAGCATACTTAACAACACTCTATTCCCTATTTAGTGAACTGATTAGCATCTTTAATTTAGTGAACACCCTATTCCTCTATTTAGTGAACTGATTAGCATACTTAATGACACCCTATTCCCTATTTAGTGAACTGATTAGCATCCTTAATGACACCCTATTCCCTATTTAGTGAACTGATTAGCATCCTTAATGACACCCTATTCCCTATTTAGTGAACTGATTAGCATTAGCCTTAATGACACCCTATTCCCTATTTAGTGAACTGATTAGCATCCTTAACAACACTCTATTCCCTATTTAGTGAACTGATTAGCATCCTTAACAACACTCTATTCCCTATTTAGTGAACTGATTAGCATACTTAATGACACTCTATTCCCTATTTATTTTAGCATACTTAATGTGAACTGATTAGCATCCACTCTTAAGTGAACTGATTAGCACTTAATGACACTATTCCCCATTTAGTGAACTGATGAACTGATTAGCATCCTTAATGACACTCTATTCCCCATTTAGTGAACTGAACTGATTAGCATACTTAATGACACTCTATTCCCTATTTAGTGAACTGATTAGCATACTTAATGACACCCTATTCCCTATTTAGTGAACTGATTAGCATACTTAACAACACTCTATTCCCTATTTCGTGAACTGATTAGCATCCTTAACAACACTCTATTCCCTATTTAGTGAACTGATTAGCATACTTAACAACACTCTATTCCCTATTTCGTGAACTGATTAGCATCCTTAACAACACTCTATTCCCTATTTAGTGAACTGATTAGCATACTTAATGACACCCTATTCCCTATTTAGTGAACTGATTAGCATACTTAACAACACTCTATTCCCTATTTAGTGAACTGATTAGCATCCTTAACAACACTCTATTCCCTATTTAGTGAACTGATTAGCATCCTTAACAACACTCTATTCCCTATTTCGTGAACTGATTAGCATCCTTAACAACACTCTATTCCCTATTTAGTGAACTGATTAGCATCCTTAACAACACTCTATTCCCTATTTAGTGAACTGATTAGCATCCTTAACAACACTCTATTCCCTATTTCGTGAACTGATTAGCATCCTTAACAACACTCTATTCCCTATTTAGTGAACTGATTAGCATACTTAATGACACCCTATTCCCTATTTAGTGAACTGATTAGCATCCTTAACAACACTCTATTCCCTATTTCGTGAACTGATTAGCATCCTTAACAACACTCTATTCCCTATTTAGTGAACTGATTAGCATCCTTAACAACACTCTATTCCCTATTTCGTGAACTGATTAGCATCCTTAACAACACTCTATTCCCTATTTAGTGAACTGATTAGCATCCTTAACAACACTCTATTCCCTATTTCGTGAACTGATTAGCATCCTTAACAACACTCTATTCCCTATTTCGTGAACTGATTAGCATCCTTAACAACACTCTTCCCTATTTAGTGAACTGATTAGCATCCTTAACAACACTCTATTCCCTATTTCGTGAACTGATTAGCATCCTTAACAACACTCTATTCCCTATTTAGTGAACTGATTAGCATACTTAATGACACCCTATTCCCTATTTAGCATCCTTAACAACACTCTATTCCTTATTTAGTGAACTGATTAGCATACTTAATGACACCCTATTCCCTATTTAGCATCCTTAACAACACTCTATTCCTTATTTAGTGAACTGATTAGCATACTTAATGACACCCTATTCCCTATTTAGTGAACTGATTAGCATCCTTAACAACACTCTATTCCCTATTTCGTGAACTGATTAGCATCCTTAACAACACTCTATTCCCTATTTAGTGAACTGATTAGCATCCTTAACAACACTCTATTCCCTATTTCGTGAACTGATTAGCATCCTTAACAACACTCTATTCCCTATTTCGTGAACTGATTAGCATCCTTAACAACACTCTATTCCCTATTTAGTGAACTGATTAGCATACTTAATGACACCCTATTCCCTATTTAGCATCCTTAACAACACTCTATTCCTTATTTAGTGAACTGATTAGCATACTTAATGACACTCTATTCCCTATTTAGTGACACTTATTTTGTCCAGAACCCCATTAAGAGTTAGTTTTTGTTCTTGTGTTTTTGTAATGCTTCAATTTGTTAAATTGCTTACTTCCTGACCCAGTCCTTCTGTTCCTATAGGATAGCGCGTATGATCCGCCAGGAGCGCGGTAACGCCCTATTGGTGGGCGTGGGGGGCACGGGGAAACAGTCACTGACGCGGCTGGCGGCCCACATGTGCGGCATGCGCTGCTTCCAGATAGAACTGAGCCGAGGATACAACTACGACAGCTTCCACGAAGACCTGAGACGACTGTTCAAGATGGCTGGGGTGGAGGGCAAGGACATGGTGTTCCTCTTTACTGACACACAGGTAGGGGAGGGCAAGGACATGGTGTTCCTCTTTACTGACACACAGGTAGGGGAGGGCAAGGACATGGTGTTCCTCTTTACTGACACACAGGTAGGGGAGGGCAAGGACATGGTGTTCCTCTTTACTGACACACAGGTAGGGGAGGGCAAGGACATGGTGTTCCTCTTTACTGACACACAGGTAGGGGAGGGCAAGGACATGGTGTTCCTCTTTACTGACACACAGGTAGGGGAGGGCAAGGACATGGTGTTCCTCTTTACTGACACACAGGTAGGGGAGGGCAAGGACATGGTGTTCCTCTTTACTGACACACAGGTAGAGGAGGGCAAGGACATGGTGTTCCTCTTTACTGACACACAGGTAGGGGAGGGCAAGGACATGGTGTTCCTCTTTACTGACACACAGGTAGGGGAGGGCAAGGACATGGTGTTCCTCTTCACTGACACACAGGTAGGGGAGGGGAAGAGGGGGGCGAGGACATGGTGTTCCTCTTTACTGACACACAGGTAGGGGAGGGCAAGGACATGGTGTTCCTCTTCACTGACACACAGGTAGGGGAGGGGAAGAGGGGGGCGAGGGCACATGGTGTTCCTCTTCACTGACACACAGGTAGGGGAGGGGAAGAGGGGGCGAGGACATGGTGTTCCTCTTCACTGACACACAGGTAGGGGAGGGGAAGAGGGGGGCGAGGACATGGTGTTCCTCACTTGCACTGACACAGGTAGGGGAGGGACTATGTGATGGGCAGAGAGGGCAGGAGAGGACAGGTCTTCCTGGCAGAGGCATGGTGTTCTCTTCACTGACACACTGGTAGGGGAGGGGAAGAGTAGTATGTTCCTCTGGAGACTATGTGATGGGCAGATAGCAGGTCTATGAAGACTGTACCAGACAGTAGTATTTATGGAGACTATGTGATGGGCAGATAGGGTCTATGAAGACTGTACCAGACAGTAGTATTTATGGAGACTATGTGATGGGAGATTTGCAGAACAGGTCTATGAAGACTGTACCAGACAGTAGTATTTATGGAGACATGGATGGAGACTATGTGATGGGCAGATAGCAGGTCTATGAAGACTGTACCAGACAGTAGTATTTATGGAGACTATGTGATGGGCAGATAGCAGGTCTATGAAGACTGTACCAGACAGTAGTATTTATGGAGACTATGTGATGGGCAGATAGCAGGTCTATGAAGACTGTACCAGACAGTAGTATTTATGGAGACTATGTGATGGGCAGATAGCAGGTCTATGAAGACTGTACCAGACAGTAGTATTTATGGAGACTATGTGATGGGCAGATAGCAGGTCTATGAAGACTGTACCAGACAGTAGTATTTATGGAGACTATGTGATGGGCAGATAGCAGGTCTATGAAGACTGTACCAGACAGTAGTATTTATGGAGACTATGTGATGGGCAGATAGCAGGTCTATGAAGACTGTACCAGACAGTAGTATTTATGGAGACTATGTGATGGGCAGATAGCAGGTCTATGAAGACTGTACCAGACAGTAGTATTTATGGAGACTATGTGATGGGCAGATAGCAGGTCTATGAAGACTGTACCAGACAGCTAATGAAGTAGATATGGCCAGTGTTTATCTGTGACCATCTGCTTGCCAAACCATGCCACCTCTGTGACTCATCACCTCATTACCCCACTGAGCAGAAGCCGAGGCATTAGCCCTGGAAGCTATAGCTTCAGTCTTCAGTTCTCAGGCACGTTTCCTTCCCTCCTCCATTGCATGTGTTATTGTTCATCAGATCGTGGTGGAGGAGTTCCTAGAGGACATTAACAACATGTTGAACAGTGGAGAGGTGCCCAACCTGTTTGAGAAGGATGATCTGGAGCAGGTCCTGGCTGCCACACGGCCCAGAGCCAAGGAGGCCGGCATCAACGAGGGAAACCGAGACGAGGTACAGTAGAGTACACACTCACTCATAGAACACTCAATATAGAATTGTAATTACAGGGCTCCACTGTAAAAGAGACATTTACTCTCTGTCAAAATAAAGGTTAAATATAATAAGTACATGTGTAATATTTATGTATGTACTGTCGTGTCTTTACTATGGATTCAATGATATGACATGTTATTTTATCAAATCAATTATCTGTAATTAATAATTACCTGATTAAACTAATCATGTAAATGTATTAACTAGGAAGTCGGGGCACCACGGAATAATGTTTATAGAGCTGTTGTCTTCTGAATAAACTCTTAAAGACCTGGTAATCTTTTATATCAACCGCAGTCAATTATTAATCGTCACCTTATTCAGTCTCATCTGAACGTCGTAAAATGATTGGTTATCTTCACGAACCCTGGTTAACAAGTTGAATCAGCAATACAACATTTGGTTTAATTAGTTATTTACTAAATTCCCAAATAATAACACAGAATTACATATGCACAGGCTGGATCATACATTGATTACTAATTATGTCATACAAGAAAATATCCCTAGCAGACGGAACAGATATGACGGCTGATTACACAAAGAAAGGGGTTGGGTTTGAATGAAAGAGCGGGAAGACTGAGGGACAAAATAACTGGGTCTCTATCGGACCTTATGAAGCTATGCTATCGTAAAAACAGAATCTTATGCATTCTAAATAATCGCCCATTCGGAAAAGGAAAATGCAAGAATTATATTTTCTCTGAGCTGCGCTTCGATAG
>NC_068436.1:20098150-20108150 GCF_023373465.1 Oncorhynchus keta
GTTAGCTGTACCATGTGTTCCTCTCTCTCCTCCTTCACTGCTGTTAGCTGGTCCATGTGTTCCTCTCTCTCCTCCTTCACTGCTGTTAGCTGTACCATGTGTTCCTCTCTCTCCTCCTTCACTGCTGTTAGCTGTACCATGTGTTCCTCTCTCTCCTCCTTCACTGCTGTTAGCTGGTCTGTGTGTTTCTCTCTCTCCTCCTTCACTGCTGTTAGCTGGTCTGTGTGTTCCTCTCTCTCCTCCTTCACTGCTGTTAGCTGTTCCATGTGTAACAGTATACTTTTAAACCGTCCCCTCGCCCATACCCGGGCGCGAACCAGGGACCTTCTGCACACAACGACAACAGTCACCCTCGAAGCATCGTTACCCATCGCTCCACAAAAGCCGCGGCCCTTGCAGAGCAAGGGGAACTACTACTTCAAGGTCTCAGAGCAAGTGACGTAACCGATTGAAACGCTATTTAGAGCACACCGCTAACTAAGCTAGCCGTTTCACATCCGTTACACATGTGTTCCTCTCTCTCCTCCTTCACTGCTGTTAGCTGTTCCATGTGTTCCTCTCTCTCCTCCTTCACTGCTGTTAGCTGTACCATGTGTTCCTCTCTCTCCTCCTTCACTGCTGTTAGCTGGTCCATGTGTTCCTCTCTCTCCTCCTTCACTGCTGTTAGCTGTTCCATGTGTTCCTCTCTCTCCTCCTTCACTGCTGTTAGCTGTACCATGTGTTCCTCTCTCTCCTCCTTCACTGCTGTTAGCTGGTCTGTGTTAATATAGCACTGTGCCAGGGGATGGTCTGTGTTAATATAGCACTGTACCAGGGGATGGTCTGTGTTAATGTAAATATAGCACTGTGCCAGGGGATGGTCTGTGTTAATATAGCACTGTGCCAGGGGATGGTCTGTGTTAATATAGCACTGTGCCAGGGGATGGTCTGTGTTAATATAGCACTGTGCCAGGGGATGGTCTGTGTTAATGTAAATATAGCACTGTACCAGGGGATGGTCTGTGTTAATATAGCACTGTGCCAGGGGATGGTCTGTGTTAATGTAAATAGCACTGTGCCAGGGGATGGTCTGTGTTAATATAGCACTGTGCCAGGGGATGGTCTGTGTTAATATAGCACTGTGCCAGGGGATGGTCTGTGTTAATATAGCACTGTGCCAGGGGATGGTCTGTGTTAATATAGCACTGTGCCAGGGGATGGTCTGTGTTAATATAGCACTGTACCAGGGGATGGTCTGTGTTAATATAGCACTGTGCCAGGGGATGGTCTGTGTTAATATAGCACTGTGCCAGGGGATGGTCTGTGTTAATATAGCACTGTGCCAGGGGATGGTCTGTGTTAATATAGCACTGTACCAGGGGATGGTCTGTGTTAATATAGCACTGTACCAGGGGATGGTCTGTGTTAATATAGCACTGTACCAGGGGATGGTCTGTGTTAATATAGCACTGTACCAGGGGATGGTCTGTGTTAATATAGCACTGTACCAGGGGATGGTCTGTGTTAATATAGCACTGTGCCAGAGGATGGTCTGTGTTAATATAGCACTGTACCAGGGGATGGTCTGTGTTAATATAGCACTGTGCCAGGGGATGGTCTGTGTTAATATAGCACTGTACCAGGGGATGGTCTGTGTTAATATAGCACTGTGCCAGAGGATGGTCTGTGTTAATATAGCACTGTACCAGGGGATGGTCTGTGTTAATATAGCACTGTACCAGGGGATGGTCTGTGTTAATATAGCACTGTACCAGGGGATGGTCTGTGTTAATATAGCACTGTACCAGGGGATGGTCTGTGTTAATATAGCACTGTACCAGGGGATGGTCTGTGTTAATATAGCACTGTACCAGGGGATGGTCTGGTTAATATAGCACTGTACCAGGGGATGGTCTGGTTAATATAGCACTGTACCAGGGGATGGTCTGTGTTAATATAGCACTGTGCCAGGGGATGGTCTGTGTTAATATAGCACTGTACCAGGGGATGGTCTGGTTAATATAGCACTGTACCAGGGGATGGTCTGTGTTAATATAGCACTGTACCAGGGGATGGTCTGGTTAATATAGCACTGTGCCAGGGGATGGTCTGTGTTAATATAGCACTGTACCAGGGGATGGTCTGGTTAATATAGCACTGTACCAGGGGATGGTCTGTGTTAATATAGCACTGTACCAGGGGATGGTCTGTGTTAATATAGCACTGTACCAGGGGATGGTCTGTGTTAATATAGCACTGTGCCAGGGGATGGTCTGTGTTAATATAGCACTGTACCAGGGGATGGTCTGTGTTAATATAGCACTGTACCAGGGGATGGTCTGTGTTAATATAGCACTGTACCAGGGGATGGTCTGTGTTAATATAGCACTGTACCAGGGGATGGTCTGTGTTAATATAGCACTGTACCAGGGGATGGTCTGTGTTAATATAGCACTGTACCAGGGGATGGTCTGTGTTAATATAGCACTGTACCAGGGGATGGTCTGTGTTAATATAGCACTGTACCAGGGGATGGTCTGTGTTAATATAGCACTGTACCAGGGGATGGTCTGTGTTAATATAGCACTGTACCAGGGGATGGTCTGTGTTAATATAGCACTGTACCAGGGGATGGTCTGTGTTAATATAGCACTGTACCAGGGGATGGTCTGGTTAATATAGCACTGTACCAGGGGATGGTCTGTGTTAATATAACACTGTACCAGGGGATGGTCTGTGTTAATATAGCACTGTACCAGGGGATGGTCTGGTTAATATAGCACTGTACCAGGGGATGGTCTGGTTAATATAGCACTGTACCAGGGGATGGTCTGGTTAATATAGCACTGTACCAGGGGATGGTCTGGTTAATATAGCACTGTACCAGGGGATGGTCTGGTTAATATAGCACTGTACCAGGGGATGGTCTGGTTAATATAGCACTGTACCAGGGGATGTTCTGGTTAATATAGCACTGTACCAGATGTTGGGACAGCAACTAGTGGTTGTAAGAGATCAGGATGGTCTGTGTTAATATAGCACTGTACCAGGGGATGGTCTGTGTTAATATAGCACTGTACCAGGGGATGGTCTGTGTTAATATAGCACTGTACCAGGGGATGGTCTGTGTTAATATAGCACTGTACCAGGGGATGGTCTGGTTAATATAGCACTGTACCAGGGGATGGTCTGTGTTAATATAACACTGTACCAGGGGATGGTCTGTGTTAATATAGCACTGTACCAGGGGATGGTCTGTGTTAATATAGCACTGTACCAGGGGATGGTCTGGTTAATATAGCACTGTACCAGGGGATGGTCTGTGTTAATATAGCACTGTACCAGGGGATGGTCTGTGTTAATATAGCACTGTACCAGGGGATGGTCTGTGTTAATATAGCACTGTACCAGGGGATGGTCTGTGTTAATATAGCACTGTACCAGGGGATGGTCTGGTTAATATAGCACTGTACCAGGGGATGGTCTGTGTTAATATAACACTGTACCAGGGGATGGTCTGTGTTAATATAGCACTGTACCAGGGGATGGTCTGTGTTAATATAGCACTGTACCAGGGGATGGTCTGGTTAATATAGCACTGTACCAGGGGATGGTCTGTGTTAATATAACACTGTACCAGGGGATGGTCTGTGTTAATATAGCACTGTACCAGGGGATGGTCTGGTTAATATAACACTGTACCAGGGGATGGTCTGTCTTAATATAACACTGTACCAGGGGATGGTCTGTGTTAATATAGCACTGTGCCAGGGGATGGTCTGTGTTAATATAGCACTGTACCAGGGGATGGTCTGTGTGGAAAGTGAAGTTGCTCACATTCCCTTCTTTGTAGCAGTCATCAAATAGTGTCTGTAATTTTGAGGTTTTGATGTAACCTCTATCCTGTATAAGTCCTTGGGAAGAAAATCCATCTACATTTATCTAATTATTTTTTTGGCAGAAGAACTCAGGATCCCATGGCCTCTCTCTCTGTCCTCTTTATGTCTGGAAGCAATGTTTCTCTCTCTCTTTGACTTTCTTAATTTCCTCCTTTTTCACCCACTCTCTCCTACAATCTAACCATCCCCTCCTCTTTTAACCCCCTGGCCATGTGGCCCCGTGAGAGCAGCAACTAGTGGCTCCGTGTCCCAGACCTTCTTCCAGAACGTGGAGTTTGGCAGTGAGGAGATGAAGGATCGTTTCAGTGAGATGTGCGATGGAGATCCACGATTAGTGTGACAGACATGGGGAGAGAGAGACAGCTACTAGTGAGCTGAGACGATCAGTAATACTACTGATTAATACCTGGAACTATTAACCTCTACCTGGCCATGTTGGGAGAGAAGAGACAGCAACTAGTGGCTGTAAGAGATCAGTAATACTACTGATTAATACTGTTATTAACCTCTACCTGGCCATGTTGGGAGAGAAGAGACAGCAACTAGTGGCTGTAAGAGATCAGTAATACTACTGATTAATACTGTTATTAACCTCTACCTGGCCATGTTGGGGGAGAAGAGACAGCAACTAGTGGCTGTAAGAGATCAGTAATACTACTGATTAATACTGTTATTAACCTCTACCTGGCCATGTTGGGAGAGAAGAGACAGCAACTAGTGGCTGTAAGAGATCAGTAATACTACTGATTAATACTGTTATTAACCTCTACGTGGACATGTTGGGAGAGAAGAGACAGCAACTAGTGGCTGTAAGAGATCAGTAATACTACTGATTAATACTGTTATTAACCTCTACCTGGCCATGTTGGGAGAGAAGAGACAGCAACTAGTGGCTGTAAGAGATCAGTAATACTACTGATTAATACTGTTATTAACCTCTACGTGGACATGTTGGGAGAGAAGAGACAGCAACAGATCTATAATACTGTTTAGCAATAGTAAACACAGCGGCTGTGAGACATCCATAATATGTATTATTTAACGTTATCAATACTCCAGTTTAGCACACTGTGGTTTCTTTGAAATGTGGCTATTTCTCTGAATGGGCGTCAATTCTATACTCCATTCAATCCAAGAAATGTAATTGCCTCTGTGTGTTTGTGTCTGTGTGTGTGTGTGTGTTTACATGACTGTGTGTGTGTATCCCTGTGTGTGTGTGTGTGTGTGTGTGTGTGTGTGTGTGTGTGTGTGTGTGTGTGTGTGTGTGTGTGGAGAGGGTGTGTGTGTGTAGTCGTTGACCAGGAGAGTGTGTGTGTTTGCATGACCAGGAGTGTGTGGAGTGTGTGTGAAACTAGTCGTGTGTGTGTGTGTGTATTCCTGTGTGGGTGCAGGCTCGTGACAGGGTAAAGAAACTGGTCCAGGAGAGGGTGAGCTAAGAAACTGTTGGAGACCAACGGATTGGTGGATAAGATGAAGGTAGACCTGTCAGCTCTGGAGCCTGTCCTCAAACAAAAGTCTATAGACGTCAACGCCCTCATGGGGAAACTAGCCGTGGACCAGGAGAGTGCAGACAAGGTGGGTGTAGAGTGGAGCTAGAGAAACTAGTCGTTGACCAGGAGAGTGTGGAGTTAGGGAAACTAGTCGTTGACCAGGAGAGTGCAGACAAGGTGGGTGTAGAGTGGAGCTAGAGAAACTAGCCGTGGACCAGGAGAGGGTGGAGCTAGGGAAACTAGTCGTGGACCAGGAGAGGGTGGAGCTAGGGAAACTAGTCGTGGACCAAGAGAGGGTGGAGCTAGGGAAACTAGTCGTGGACCAGGAGAGGGTGGAGCTAGGGAAACTAGTCGTGGACCAGGAGAGGGTGGAGCTAGGGAAACTAGTCGTGGACCAGGAGAGGGTGGAGCTAGGGAAACTAGTCGTGGACCAGGAGAGGGTGGAGCTAGGGAAACTAGTCGTGGACCAGGAGAGGGTGGAGCTAGGGAAACTAGTCGTGGACCAGGAGAGGGTGGAGCTAGGGAAACTAGTCGTGGACCAGGAGAGGGTGGAGCTAGAGAAACTAGTCGTTGACCAGGAGAGGGCGGAGCTAGGGAAACTAGCCGTGGACCAGGAGAGGGTGGAGCTAGGGAAACTAGTCGTTGACCAGGAGAGAGTTGACAAGGGTGGGCATTTTTTGTTTGAATGTTTGCATGTGTCTTGGGGAAATGTGTGTGTTTCTAGTGTTTTGCCCTCCTCTTTTTTTTCTTCATGTGCACGCCTATTCAACTGTACTGCGTCCTATTCAATTGTCTGTCTGTCTGTCCGTCCGTCCCTCCCCAGGTGCGTAAAGTGGTGAAGGAGGATGAGGCCCTGGCCAAGGTGAAGGCTGAGGACACCCAGGCCATAGCAGCAGACGCCCAGAGGGATCTAGACGAGGCTCTGCCCGCTCTGGAAGGTGCCAACAAGGCCCTGGACTCACTGGACAAGGCAGACATCTCAGAGATCAGGGTCTTCACCAAACCACCTGACATGGTTATGACTGTCATGGAGGCCGTCTGCATCCTGCTGGGCAGCAAGTCAGTCCACTAACAACACTTAGATAACGTATTGACAACGTTGTGATTGATGCATGTCAGTCCGCTAACAACACTTAGATAACGTATTGACAACGTTGTGATTGATGCATGTCAGTCCACTAACAACACTTAGATAACGTATTGACAACGTTGTGATTGATGCATGTCAGTCCACTAACGACACTTAGATAACGTATTGACAACGTTGTGATTGATGCAAGTCAGTCCACTAACAACACTTAGATAACGTATTGACAACGTTGTGATTGATGCATCTTAGATCAAAAATCGAATAAATGTTTATCGGTCACATACACATGGTTAGCAGATGTTAATGGTCACATACACATGGTTAGCAGATGTTAATGGTCACATACACATGGTTGAGATGTTAATGGTCACAAACATGGTTAAGATGTTAATGGTCACATACACATGGTTAGCAGGTGTTAATGCGAGTGTAGCGAAATGCTTGTGCTTCTAGTTCCGACCGTGCAGTAATAACCAATGAGTAATCTAACCTAACAATTCCATACACACAAGTGTAAAGGAATGAATAAGAATATGTACATATAAATGTATGGATGAGTGATGGCCGAGTGGCACAGGCAAGGTGCAAAAGATGGTATAAGATACAGTATATACATATGAGAAGACATGTTAACATTATTAAAGTTGCATTGTTTCAAGTGACTAGTGATACATTTATTGAAGTGGCCAGTGATTTGAGTCTCTATGTAGGAAGCAGCCTCTCTGAGTTAGTGATGACTATTTAACAGTCTGGTGGCCTTGAGATAGAATCTGTTTTTCAGTCTCTCGGTCCCAGCTTTGATGCACCTGTACTGACCTCACCTTCTGGATGATAGCGGTGTGAACAGGCAGTGGCTCGGGTGGTTGTTGTCCTTGATGATCTTTATGGCCTTCCTGTGACATCGGGTGGTGTAGGTGTCCTGGAGGGCAGGTAGTTTGCCCCCGGTGATGCGTTGTGCAGAACGCACCACCCTCTGGAAAGCCTTACGGTTGTGGGCGGTGCAGTTGCCGTACCAGGCGGTGATACAGCCCGACAGGATGCTCTCGTTTGTGCATCTGTAAAAGTTCGTCAGGGTTTTAAGTGACAAGCCACATTTCTTCAGCCTCCTGAGGTACAGCGCTGCTGTGCCTTCACCACACTGTCTGTGTGGGTGGACCATTTCAGTTGGTCTGTGATGTGTACGCCCAGGAACGTTCCACCTTCTCCACTACTGTCCCTTCGATGTGGATAGGGGGGTGCTCCCTCTGCTGTTGGGTGAACAGAGAGTACAGGAGGGGGCTGAGCACGCACCCTGTGGGGCACCAGTGTTGAGGGTCAGCAAATTGGAGATGTTGTTTCCTACCTTCACCACTTGGGGGCGGCCCGTCAGAAAGTACAGGACCCAATTGCACAGGGCGGGTTGAGACCCAGGGCCTCCAGCTTGATGATGAGCTTGGAGGGTACTACTGTATGGTGTTGAATGCTGAGCTGTAGTCAATTAATAGGTATTCCTCTTGTACAGATGGGACAGGGCAGTGTGCACTGATTGCATCGTCTGTGGACCTGTTGGGGCGGTATGCAAACTGAAGTGGGTCTAGGGTATCAGGTAGGGTAGAGATTATATGATCCTTGACTAGTCTCTTAAAGCACTTCATGTTGACAGAATTGAGTGCTACGGGGCGGTAGTCATTTAGTTCAGTTATCGATGCCTTCTTGAGTACAGGAACAATGGTGGCCATCGTGAAGCATGTGGTGGCCACAGAGAAGGAGACAGGGGGGGGGGGTCCTTGTTAGTGGGCCGTGCCGGTGGCACTGTATTATCCTCAAAGCTGACAAAGAAGGTGTTTAGTGTGTCTGGAAGCGAGACGTCAGTGTCCGTGACGTGGCTGGTTTTCTTACATTTACATTTACATTTAAGTCATTTAGCAGACGCTCTTATCCAGAGCGACTTACAAATTGGTGCATACACCTTATGACAACCAGTGGAACAGCCACTTACATCTAAATCTTGTTGGGGGAGAAGGGGGGAGAAGGATTACTTACCCTTACTTACCCTATCCTAGGTATTCCTTGAAGAGGTGGGGTTTCAGGTGTCTCCGGAAGGTGGTGATTGACTCCGCTGTCCTGGCGTCGTGAGGGAGTTTGTTCCACCATTGGGGGCCAGAGCAGCGAACAGTTTTGACTGGGCTGAGCGGGAACTGTACTTCCTCAGTGGTAGGGAGGCGAGCAGGCCAGAGGTGGATGAACGCAGTGCCCTTGTTTGGGTGTAGGGCCTGATCAGAGCCTGGAGGTACTGAGGTGCCGTTCCCCTCACAGCTCCGTAGGCGAGCACCATGGTCTTGTAGCGGATGCGAGCTTCAACTGGAAGCCAGTGGAGAGAGCGGAGGAGCGGGGTGACGTGAGAGAACTTGGGAAGGTTGAACACCAGACGGGCTGCGGCGTTCTGGATGAGTTGTAGGGGTTTAATGGCACAGGCAGGGAGCCCAGCCAACAGCGAGTTGCAGTAATCAAGACGGGAGATGACAAGTGCCTGGATTAGGACCTGCGCCGCTTCCTGTGTGAGGCAGGGTCGTACTCTGCGGATGTTGTAGAGCATGAACCTACAGGAACGGGACACCGCCTTGATGTTAGTTGAGAACGTCAGGGTGTTGTCCAGGATCACGCCAAGGTTCTTAGCGCTCTGGGAGGAGGACACAATGGAGTTGTCAACCGTGATGGCGAGATCATGGAACGGGCAGTCCTTCCCCGGGAGGAAGAGGAGCTCCGTCTTGCTGAGGTTCAGCTTGAGGTGGTGATCCGTCATCCACACTGATATGTCTGCCAGACATGCAGAGATGCGATTCGCCACCTGGTCATCAGAAGGGGGAAAGGAGAAGATTAATTGTGTGTCGTCTGCATAGCAATGATAGGAGAGACCATGTGAGGTTATGACAGAGCCAAGTGACTTGGTGTATAGCGAGAATAAGAGAGGGCCTAGAACAGAGCCCTGGGGGACACCAGTGGTGAGAGCGCGTGGTGAGGAGACAGATTCTCGACACGCCACCTGGTAGGAGCGACCTGTCAGGTAGGACGCAATCCAAGCGTGGGCCGCGCCGGAGATGCCCAACTCGGAGAGGGTGGAGAGGAGGATCTGATGGTTCACAGTATCGAAGGCAGCCGATAGGTCTAGAAGGATGAGAGCAGAGGAGAGAGAGTTAGCTTTAGCAGTGCGGAGCGCCTCCGTGATACAGAGAAGAGCAGTCTCAGTTGAATGACTAGTCTTGAAACCTGACTGATTTGGATCAAGAAGGTCATTCTGAGAGAGATAGCGGTAGAGCTGGCCAAGGACGGCACGCTCAAGAGTTTTGGAGAGAAAAGAGAGAAGGGATACTGGTCTGTAGTTGTTGACATCGGAGGGATCGAGTGTAGGTTTTTTCAGAAGGGGTGCAACTCTCGCTCTCTTGAAGACGGGAGGGACGTAGCCAGCGGTCAGGGATGAGTTGATGAGCGAGGTGAGGTAAGGGAGAAGGTCTCCGGAAATGGTCTGGAGAAGAGAGGAGGGGATAGGGTCAAGCGGGCAGGTT
>NC_068436.1:20113150-20145650 GCF_023373465.1 Oncorhynchus keta
TGCGTGGCGTACTACTGAGCCTTCACAATGCACTATAGACAACTGGTACATCCTGCTAATTCTCACTATAACCTGCAGCCTGCGTGGTGTACTACGGAGCCTTCACAATGCACTATAGACAACTGGTACATCCTTTATATACAGCCTGATAATTCTCACTATAACCTGCCGCAGTATGTTGCATTATAACCATTCTAAACTACATAGCCTTCCTCTTGCAGTGGAGACACCTGGTATGTATGGCCTCTATAGAGATGTAGCTTTATACACAGTTCTTACTATCTGTTGCTCTACTTCTGCGCCCTGCGTCTAAACATTGCCACCTGTTCTCTGTACACTATTGGAACCAAACCCAGTGAAGCCTGCCTGTTCTAGACAGTGTCTGTGTGCCCACCTCTCTCCCTCGGGCCAGACAGAGAGGCAGACCATGTGTCAACCTCCCTGCCCACACTGGCACTCTGGCCTAATGACTCTCACTCACCTCAACCCACTGGGTCTGTCTGGCTGTCTGTCAATACTACCACTGTCTCTGTGGTGTCTGTCAATACTACCACTGTCTCTGTGGTGTCTGTCAATACTACCACTGTCTCTGTGGTGTCTGTCAATACTACCACTGTCTATGTGCTGTCTGTCAATACTACCACTGTCTATGTGGTGTCTGTCAATACTACCACTGTCTCTGTGCTGTCTGTCAATACTACCACTGTCTCTGTGGTGTCTGTCAATACTATCACTGTCTCTGTGGTGTCTGTCAATACTATCACTGTCTCTGTGGTGTCTGTCAATACTATCACTGTCTGTGTGCTGTCTGTCAATACTATCACTGTCTATGTGCTGTCTGTCAATACTACCACTGTCTATGTGCTGTCTGTCAATACTACCACTGTCTATGTGCTGTCTGTCAATACTACCACTGTCTATGTGGTGTCTGTCAATACTATCACTGTCTATGTGGTGTCTGTCAATACTACCACTGTCTCTGTGGTGTCTGTCAATACTATCACTGTCTATGTGCTGTCTGTCAATACTACCACTGTCTATGTGGTGTCTGTCAATACTACCACTGTCTATATGGTGTCTGTCAATACTACCACTGTCTATATGCTGTCTGTCAATACTACCACTGTCTATGTGCTGTCTGTCAATACTACCACTGTCTCTGTGGTGTCTGTCAATACTATCACTGTCTATGTGCTGTCTGTCAATACTACCACTGTCTATGTGGTGTCTGTCAATACTACCACTGTCTATATGGTGTCTGTCAATACTACCACTGTCTATATGCTGTCTGTCAATACTACCACTGTCTATGTGCTGTCTGGCAATACTACCACTGTCTCTGTGGTGTCTGTCAATACTACCACTGTCTATGTGCTGTCTGTCAATACTATCACTGTCTCTGTGGTGTCTGTCAATACTACCACTGTCTCTGTGGTGTCTGTCAATACTACCACTGTCTCTGTGGTGTCTGTCAATACTATCACTGTCTATGTGGTGTCTGTCAATACTACCACTGTCTCTGTGGTGTCTGTCAATACTATCACTGTCTATGTGCTGTCTGTCAATACTACCACTGTCTATGTGGTGTCTGTCAATACTACCACTGTCTATATGGTGTCTGTCAATACTACCACTGTCTCTGTGGTGTCTGTCAATACTACCACTGTCTATATGGTGTCTGTCAATACTACCACTGTCTATGTGGTGTCTGTCAATACTACCACTGTCTCTGTGGTGTCTGTCAATACTACCACTGTCTATGTGGTGTCTGTCAATACTACCACTGTCTATATGGTGTCTGTCAATACTACCACTGTCTATGTGCTGTCTGTCAATACTACCACTGTCTCTGTGGTGTCTGTCAATACTATCACTGTCTATGTGGTGTCTGTCAATACTATCACTGTCTCTGTGGTGTCTGTCAATACTACCACTGTCTATATGGTGTCTGTCAATACTACCACTGTCTATGTGGTGTCTGTCAATACTACCACTGTCTCTGTGGTGTCTGTCAATACTACCACTGTCTATGTGGTGTCTGTCAATACTACCACTGTCTATGTGCTGTCTGTCAATACTATCACTGTCTATGGGCTGTCTGTCAATACTATCACTGTCTATGTGCTGTCTGTCAATACTACCACTGTCTCTGTGGTGTCTGTCAATACTACCACTGTCTATGTGGTGTCTGTCAATACTACCACTGTCTCTGTGCTGTCTGTCAATACTATCACTGTCTATGTGCTGTCTGTCAATACTACCACTGTCTATGTGCTGTCTGTCAATACTATCACTGTCTATATGGTGTCTGTCAATACTATCACTGTCTATGTGCTGTCTGTCAATACTACCACTGTCTATATGGTGTCTGTCAATACTACCACTGTCTATGTGCTGTCTGTCAATACTATCACTGTCTATGTGCTGTCTGTCAATACTATCACTGTCTATGTGGTGTCTGTCAATACTACCACTGTCTATGTGCTGTCTGTCAATACTACCACTGTCTATGTGCTGTCTGTCAATACTACCACTGTCTATGTGGTGTCTGTCAATACTATCACTGTCTATGTGGTGTCTGTCAATACTACCACTGTCTATGTGCTGTCTGTCAATACTACCACTGTCTATGTGCTGTCTGTCAATACTACCACTGTCTATGTGGTGTCTGTCAATACTATCACTGTCTATGTGGTGTCTGTCAATACTACCACTGTCTCTGTGGTGTCTGTCAATACTATCACTGTCTATGTGCTGTCTGTCAATACTATCACTGTCTATGTGCTGTCTGTCAATACTACCACTGTCTCTGTGGTGTCTGTCAATACTATCACTGTCTATATGGTGTCTGTCAATACTACCACTGTCTATATGCTGTCTGTCAATACTACCACTGTCTATGTGCTGTCTGTCAATACTATCACTGTCTATGTGCTGTCTGTCAATACTATCACTGTCTATGTGCTGTCTGTCAATACTATCACTGTCTATGTGCTGTCTGTCAATACTATCACTGTCTATGTGCTGTCTGTCAATACTATCACTGTCTATGTGCTGTCTGTCAATACTATCACTGTCTATGTGCTGTCTGTCAATACTATCACTGTCTATGTGCTGTCTGTCAATACTATCACTGTCTATGTGCTGTCTGTCAATACTACCACTGTCTATGTGCTGTCTGTCAATACTACCACTGTCTATGTGCTGTCTGTCAATACTATCACTGTCTATGTGCTGTCTGTCAATACTATCACTGTCTATGTGCTGTCTGTCAATACTATCACTGTCTATGTGCTGTCTGTCAATACTATCACTGTCTATGTGGTGTCTGTCAATACTATCACTGTCTATGTGCTGTCTGTCAATACTATCACTGTCTATGTGCTGTCTGTCAATACTATCACTGTCTATGTGCTGTCTGTCAATACTATCACTGTCTATGTGCTGTCTGTCAATACTATCACTGTCTATGTGGTGTCTGTCAATACTATCACTGTCTATGTGGTGTCTGTCAATACTACCACTGTCTATGTGGTGTCTGTCAATACTACCACTGTCTCTGTGGTGTCTGTCAATACTACCACTGTCTATATGGTGTCTGTCAATACTACCACTGTCTATGTGCTGTCTGTCAATACTATCACTGTCTATGTGCTGTCTGTCAATACTATCACTGTCTATGTGGTGTCTGTCAATACTACCACTGTCTATGTGGTGTCTGTCAATACTACCACTGTCTATGTGGTGTCTGTCAATACTACCACTGTCTATATGGTGTCTGTCAATACTACCACTGTCTATGTGGTGTCTGTCAATACTACCACTGTCTATGTGGTGTCTGTCAATACTACCACTGTCTATGTGGTGTCTGTCAATACTACCACTGTCTATGTGCTGTCTGTCAATACTACCACTGTCTCTGTGCTGTCTGTCAATACTATCACTGTCTATGTGGTGTCTGTCAATACTACCACTGTCTCTGTGCTGTCTGTCAATACTATCACTGTCTATGTGGTGTCTGTCAATACTACCACTGTCTCTGTGCTGTCTGTCAATACTATCACTGTCTATGTGGTGTCTGTCAATACTACCACTGTCTATGTGGTGTCTGTCAATACTACCACTGTCTATGTGGTGTCTGTCAATACTACCACTGTCTCTGTGGTGTCTGTCAATACTACCACTGTCTATATGGTGTCTGTCAATACTACCACTGTCTATGTGCTGTCTGTCAATACTACCACTGTCTATGTGGTGTCTGTCAATACTATCACTGTCTCTGTGGTGTCTGTCAATACTACCACTGTCTATGTGGTGTCTGTCAATACTACCACTGTCTCTGTGGTGTCTGTCAATACTACCACTGTCTATATGGTGTCTGTCAATACTACCACTGTCTATGTGGTGTCTGTCAATACTACCACTGTCTATGTGGTGTCTGTCAATACTATCACTGTCTCTGTGGTGTCTGTCAATACTACCACTGTCTATATGGTGTCTGTCAATACTATCACTGTCTATGTGGTGTCTGTCAATACTACCACTGTCTATGTGGTGTCTGTCAATACTACCACTGTCTATGTGGTCTGTCAATACTATCACTGTCTCTGTGGTGTCTGTCAATACTACCACTGTCTATATGGTGTCTGTCAATACTACCACTGTCTATGTGGTGTCTGTCAATACTACCACTGTCTATGTGGTCTGTCAATACTATCACTGTCTCTGTGGTGTCTGTCAATACTACCACTGTCTATATGGTGTCTGTCAATACTATCACTGTCTATGTGGTCTGTCAATACTATCACTGTCTCTGTGGTGTCTGTCAATACTACCACTGTCTATATGGTGTCTGTCAATACTACCACTGTCTATGTGGTGTCTGTCAATACTACCACTGTCTATGTGGTCTGTCAATACTATCACTGTCTCTGTGGTGTCTGTCAATACTACCACTGTCTATATGGTGTCTGTCAATACTATCACTGTCTATGTGCTGTCTGTCAATACTACCACTGTCTATGTACTGCCTGTCAATACTACCACTGTCTATGTGCTGTCTGTCAATACTATCACTGTCTATGTGCTGTCTGTCAATACTACCACTGTCTATGTGGTCTGTCAATACTACCACTGTCTATGTGCTGTCTGTCAATACTACCACTGTCTATGTGCTGTCTGTCAATACTACCACTGTCTCTGTACTGTCTGTCAATACTACCACTGTCTATGTGCTGTCTGTCAATACTATCACTGTCTATGTGCTGTCTGTCAATACTATCACTGTCTATGTGGTGTCTGTCAATACTATCACTGTCTCTGTGCTGTCTGTCAATACAACCACCTTCTCTGTTATGGCAGTTGGTTATGGAGTCAGATGACTTGGGAATGTTTATTCATCCTGAATATACAAGGCTCTGATTGTTGATAAATGTGTGTGTGTGTGTGTGTGTGTGTGTGTGTGTGTGTGTGTGTGTGTGTGTGTGTGTGTGTGTGTGTGTGTGTGTGTGTGTGTGTGTGTGTGTGTGTGTGTGTGTGTGTGTGTGTGTGTGTGTGTGTGTGTGTGTGTGTGTGTGTGTGTGTGTAGCTGATAGACCAGTGGATTGTGCGATGTCAGGAGTTGGGCATCCCCATCAGTGCCAGCTTCAGCCTCATCAACATCCTGGGCGACCCCTGAGATCCGCCTGTGGAACGCCGAGGGGTTGCCCCGGGACACCCCACTGAGAATGGAATCCTGGTTACCCGTGGACGCCGCTGGCCACTCATGATCGACCCTCAGGATCAGGTGACCCAGCCGACAGCAAATCAGTGCTTTTTGTCTTAAATCATTCAACCAATCAGCCAATCAGAAGTATTTGTATTACCACACTTTTCATCTCTTCTGGATTCAGTCCTCTACTTAAATACTCTATTTAGATTATATAACATCTTTTAATCACAGGTACCTTTATATGTGATGGTGTTGCAAATAGTTATTCATCTTATACTTTGTAATTAGCTACTTGTCAAGTTGTATTTCTAGTTGAATGTGTCCAATACTACTTTTCTCTATTCTTGTATTGGCTGTGATGACCAGAGTTCTTTTTCTGTGGCGACATCTGCTAAAATAACAGTTGTGTTGTAATGTGTTGTGGCTCAAACCCTGACTCCCAGACCCCAGCCTGGAACAAACCCTGACTCCCATTCCCAGACCCCACCTGGAACAAAGCCTGACTCCCATTCCCAGACCCCAACCTGGAACAAAGCCTGACTCCCATTCCCAGACCCCAGCCTGGAACAAACCCTGACTCCCATTCCCAGACCCCACCTGGAACAAACCCTGACTCCCATTCCCAGACCCCAACCTGGAACAAAGCCTGACTCCCATTCTCAGACCCCAGCCTGGAACAAACCCTGACTCCCATTCCCAGACCCCACCTGGAACAAACCCTGACTCCCATTCCCAGACCCCAACCTGGAACAAACCCTGACTCCCATTCCCAGACCCCACCTGGAACAAACCCTGACTCCCATTCCCAGACCCCAGCCTGGAACAAACCCTGACTCCCAGACCCCACCTGGAACAAAGCCTGACTCCCATTCCCAGACCCCAGCCTGGAACAAACCCTGACTCCCATTCCCAGACCCCACCTGGAACAAACCCTGACTCCCATTCCCAGACCCCAACCTGGAACAAAGCCTGACTCCCATTCCCCAGCCTGGAACAAAGCCTGACTCCCATTCCCAGACCCCAGCCGGGAACAAACCCTGACTCCCAGACCCCAGCCTGGAACAAACCCTGACTCCCATTCTCAGACCCCAGCCTGGAACAACCCCTGACTCCCAGACCCCAGCCTGGAACAAACCCTGACTCCCAGACCCCAGCCTGGAACAAACCCTGACTCCCATTCCCAGACCCCAGCCTGGAACAAACCCTGACTCCCAGACCCCAGCCTGGAACAAACCCTGACTCCCATTCTCAGACCCCAGCCTGGAACAAACCCTGACTCCCAGACCCCAACCTGGAACAAACCCTGACTCCCATTCTCAGACCCCAGCCGGGAACAAACCCTGACTCCCAGACCCCAGCCTGGAACAAACCCTGACTCCCAGACCCCAGCCTGGAACAAACCCTGACTCCCATTCCCAGACCCCAGCCTGGAACAAACCCTGACTCCCAGACCCCAGCCTGAAACAAACCCTGACTCCCAGACCCCAGCCTGGAACAAACCCTGACTCCCAGACCCCAGCCTGGAACAAACCCTGACTCCCATTCTCAGACCCCAGCCTGGAACAAACCCTGACTCCCAGACCCCAGCCTGGAACAAACCCTGACACCCATTCTCAGACCCCAGCCTGGAACAAACCCTGACTCCCAGACCCCAGCCTGGAACAAACCCTGACACCCATTCCCAGACCCCAGAATGGAACAAACCCGGACTCCCAGACCCCAGCCTGGAACAAACCCGACTCCCCTGGATTCCCAGACCCCAGCCTGGAACAAACCCTGACTCCCAGACCCCAGCCTGGAACAAACCCTGACTCCCATTCTCAGACCCCAGCCTGGAACAAACCCTGACTCCCAGACCCCAGCCTGGAACCAACCCTGACTCCCATTCCCAGACCCCAGCCTGGAACAAACCCTGACTCCCAGACCCCAGCCTGGAACAAACCCTGACTCCCAGACCCCAGCCTGGAACAAACCCTGACTCCCATTCTCATACCCCAGCCTGAAACAAACCCTGACTCCCATTCCCAGACCCCAGCCTGGAACAAACCCTGACTCCCATTCTCAGACCCCAGCCTGGAACAAACCCTGACTCCCATTCTCAGACCCCAGCCTGGAACAAACCCTGACTCCCATTCTCAGACCCCAGCCTGGAACAAACCCTGACTCCCATTCCCAGACCCCAGCCTGGAACAAACCCTGACTCCCAGACCCCAGCCTGGAACAAACCCTGACTCCCAGACCCCAGCCTGGAACAAACCCTGACTCCCATTCCCAGACCCCAGCCTGGAACAAACCCTGACTCCCAGACCCCAGCCTGGAACAAACCCTGACACCCAGACCCCAGCCTGGAACAAACCCTGACTCCCAGACCCCAGCCTGGAACAAACCCGGACTCCCATTCCCAGACCCCAGCCTGGAACAAACCCGGACTCCCATTCCCAGACCCCAGCCTGGAACAAACCCGGACTCCCATTCCCAGACCCCAGCCTGGAACAAGGCAACAACAGGAGACAACCGCCCTGACTATTCTATTACTAACACTATTCCCTTATCACCACGGAGACAACAGCCCTGAGACACTAAGACTATTCCCACTCTCTCTGTGTTGTAATCACACACACACAGACTCCATGCGCTTGGCCACTGTGTAGTTTGACTCTCAGCTCCAGTCCCCTGACACCTCTTATGTTGCTTCCTGTCATCTTTTGTTTCTTTCTCCTTCTCCTCTCTTTCTTTGGGCCTCTGCCCCAGGGAGCGGTCTGTTGACTGGTCTCTGTCTGCCATGCACAGGCCGACGATGGAGATGGGGAGAGGAAGGGAGTTGAGCAGGCAGGGAGGCTTGCTGACAGCCTAGCACGGGGACACTTCATTGACTCACACACACACGGCTTGTCTGTCCACTGACTCAAATGTAGTGCACTTCTGTTTGTCAGTTTTCATTCATGTCGATGAGAGTGATTCTGACCTGGCGGGTCCATCAATCACCAGGGGTGTCAAACTCATTCCGTGGAGGGCCTGGTGTCTGCAGGTTTCAGTTGTTTCCTTTCAATTAAAACCTAAATCACCAGGGGTGTCAAACTCATTCCGTGGAGGGCCTGGTGTCTGCAGGTTTCAGTTTCCTTTCAATTAAAACCTAAATCACCAGGGGTGTCAAACTCATTCTGTGGAGGGCCTGGTGTCTGCAGGTTTCAGTTTCCTTTCAATTAAAACCTAAATCACCAGGGGTGTCAAACTCATTCCGTGGAGGGCCTGGTGTCTGCAGGTTTCAGTTTCCTTTCAATTAAAACCTAAACAACCAGGTGTGTGGGAGTTCCTGATTAATTAGTGACCTTAATTCATCAATCAAATACAAGGGAGGAGCGAAAACCTGCAGCCACTCGGTCCTTTGTGGATTGAGTTTGACACCTGTGTCATGGACAACATAGTGACTTCCTGGTATGAGAGGAAATGACATGACCCCTCAATGGTGGTCACATGGATACTATAAAGGGACAATATGGAAGTTCTGTCCCTTGTGGCGTTGGGATGACGTAGCTACACAATCACAACCGACCTGAAACTAAACAAATAATCCCTCATTTGAAATGCTTTATACAACTGTGTCTGGTCCGTCTCCAGGCCAACCGCTGGATCCGTTCCAAGGAGACCAAGAACGGTCTGAAGGTGATCAAGCTGACCGACTCTGGTTTCCTGCGAACCCTGGAGAACGCCATCCGCATGGGCATGCCCGTACTGCTGGAGGAGGTCAGTACTATGGCAGCCATTGTAGGTCACGATTCACCATGGAGATTAGTCTCGGGGACAGTTCTAACCTCCATTTTGGGTCTAGAGTTAGCAAAGAGACCTACGTGAGTTGACTTGGAACAGGAAGAATGGTAAAACTGACCAGCGTGACGTCCATTTTGTGTCCTGGGTGTGTGTGAGTAGCTGAAGGAGACTGTGGACCCGGCTCTGGAGCCCATCCTGCTGAAGCAGACGTTTGTGGCGGGCGGCCGCACCTCATCCGCCTCGGAGACTCCGACATTGACTACAACAAGAAATTCAGGTTCTACATGACCACCAAGATGGCCAACCCACACTACCTGCCTGAGGTGGGTCAAACAACCGCAAATTAGCACCAGCCTTCAGCCAAACACCGGTAGAAAACCTGACTAGTGATTTATTCTCCCCAGCAGTTTTGGAATGCAGTCCATCTCAGTCTATATTAATATGGCCTGGGTCATGTTTGCTTTGCATCAGTACCAGATGGATCATGTTTGCTTTGCATCAATACCAGATGGCTTTTATTGGAATTTCAATGTCCATCTGGTTTATCCACAGTCTAAATTAACAGCTCTACGATCTACAATCAATGGCCCCGTCATTTCACCCCAGAGCAATTTAATTGGTATTTCCTTTTAGTTTGTCAAAACCAATGCCGACCAATTGAAAGGAAAATCACATGTTTAGAATAACTGTAGGTTAGTAAAGTGTCTGGTTTCTCACCTGTTTCTCACCCACACAAAAAAACATAAAATAACCACATTAAATCAAATCACATGTATTTATAAAGCCCTTCGTACATCAGCTGATGTGCTGTACAGAAACCCAGCCTAAAACCCCAAACAGCAAGCAATGCAGGTGTAGAAGCACGGTGGCTAGGAAAAACTCCCTAGAAAGGCCAAAACCTAGGAAGGAACCTAGAGAGGAACCAGGCTATGTGGGGTGGCCAGTCCTCTTCTGGCTGTGCCGGGTGGAGATTATAACAGAACATGACCAAGATGTTCAAATGCTCATAAATGACCAGCATGGTCAAATAATAATAATCACAGGCAGAACAGTTGAACATTAGACATTAGACTCACACACATCAGACCACACACACACACACACACACACACACACACACACACACACACACACACACACACACACACACACACACACACACACACCCCTGCCCCCTCTCTCTCCATGCCAAACGCTGGCACTAGGAACACTGTAAACAGTTGGCTCACACAGGGAGCTGTCAGCCTGGCACAGGCCATGATGATGGGTAGTTGCTGTGAAGAGCCTTGTCCACCTGCCAGACAGCCATGCCCCTGAGTTCACCCAGCCTACGGGCGCGGCGCCTGCTGCCATTTGAAGGCCCTGTCAGCCTGCTCCAGCACTCTTCAGTCCCACAACACAGGGCTGGTGCTAGTCTCAGACCTATTCCCCGGGCCCAGCAATCAGTCAGACAGAAGGGACGTGAATAGACATGTCTGTCACCTCCCTTTAAACACACAGTCTGGACACAGCTGTCACAGATAGATAGTCTAACACACAGCTTACAGTCTGGACACAGCTGTCACAGATAGATAGTCTAACACACAGCTTACAGTCTGGACACAGCTGTCACAGATAGATAGTCTAACACACAGCTTACAGTCTGGACACAGCTGTCACAGATAGATAGTCTAACACACAGCTTACAGTCTGGACACAGCTGTCACAGATAGATAGTCTAACACACAGCTTACAGTCTAGACACAGCTGTCACAGATAGATAGTCTAACACACAGCTTACAGTCTGGACACAGCTGTCACAGATAGATAATCTAACACACAGATTACAGTCTAGACACAGCTGTCACAGATAGATAATCTAACACACAGATTACAGTCTGGACACAGCTGTCACAGATAGATAATCTAACACACAGATTACAGTCTAGACACAGCTGTCACAGATAGATAGTCTAACACACAGCTTACAGTCTAGACACAGCTGTCACAGATAGATAGTCTAACACACAGCTTACAGTCTAGACACAGCTGTCACAGATAGATCGTCTAACACACAGCTTACAGTCTAGACACAGCTGTCACCGATAGATAGTCTAACACACAGCTTACAGTCTAGACACAGCTGTCACAGATAGATAGTCTAACACACAGCTTACAGTCTGGACACAGCTGTCACAGATAGATAGTCTAACACACAGCTTACAGTCTGGACACAGCTGTCACAGATAGATAGTCTAACACACAGCTTACAGTCTGGACACAGCTGTCACAGATAGATAGTCTAACACACAGCTTACAGTCTGGACACAGCTGTCACAGATAGATAGTCTAACACACAGCTTACAGTCTGGACACAGCTGTCACAGATAGATAGTCTAACACACAGCTTACAGTCTGGACACAGCTGTCACAGATAGATAGTCTAACACACAGCTTACAGTCTGGACACAGCTGTCACAGATAGATAGTCTAACACACAGCTTACAGTCTGGACACAGCTGTCACAGATAGATAGTCTAACACACAGCTTACAGTCTAGACACAGCTGTCACAGATAGATAGTCTAACACACAGCTTACAGTCTGGACACAGCTGTCACAGATAGATAGTCTAACACACAGCTTACAGTCTGGACACAGCTGTCACAGATAGATAGTCTAACACACAGCTTACAGTCTGGACACAGCTGTCACAGATAGATAGTCTAACACACAGCTTACAGTCTGGACACAGCTGTCACAGATAGATAGTCTAACACACAGCTTACAGTCTGGACACAGCTGTCACAGATAGATAGTCTAACACACAGCTTACAGTCTAGACACAGCTGTCACAGATAGATAGTCTAACACACAGCTTACAGTCTGGACACAGCTGTCACAGATAGATAGTCTAACACACAGCTTACAGTCTAGACACAGCTGTCACAGATAGATAGTCTAACACACAGCTTACAGTCTGGACACAGCTGTCACAGATAGATAGTCTAACACACAGTTTACAGTCTGGTTCACAGCAATCACAGATATACACTCTAACACACAGAGACAACTGCCAGGATTCATTAATAATTGAAGTGGACGTTTGCTGAAGCTCATACTGGTTAGTGTGTTATGATTAGTAGTTGGTCTGATTTGATTGGTTGTTGATGTGTGGAGTTCACACCCCCCCTGTTTTCTAGGTGTGTATCAAAGTGACCATCATCAACTTCACTGTGACCAAGTCTGGTCTGGAGGACCAGCTTCTCAGGTAGACAACACAACTCTTCTCCCGCTGACTCTCCTCATTAAAGGGGTTCAGACTGTGTGGTTTTCTTGTGGTATGACCGATTGGTTGACTTGCGTTCCTTCTCTCTCTCCCCTCACAGTGACGTGGTTCGTCTGGAGCGTCCTGACCTGGAGGAACAGAGGAACCAGCTGATTGTGAGGATTAACGCCGACCGCAACCAGCTGAAGGCCATCGAGGACCGCATCCTCAAACTGCTCTTCAACTCCAAGGGAAACATCCTGGACAATGAGGAGCTGGTGCAGACCCTGCAGGAGTCAAAGGTCAGGGGTTACTGTGGGGTCATGGGGGTAGACAGTAGGATTGTTGAACTCTCAGGTGCGGTTGACTTTCTAACCATCTTTCTGTAGGCCTAGTTTGTGTTCTTCCTGTCCCTCAAATGTCTTTGTGTCGGTTTCCCTTTCTTTCTTTCTTTCTTTCTTTCTTTCTTTCTTTCTTTCTTTCTTTCTTTCTCCTCTCTCTCTCTCTCTCTCTCTCTCTCTCTCTCTCTCTCTCTCTCTCTCTCTCTCTCTCTCTCTCTCTCTCTCTCTCTCTCTCCCTCTCCAGGTGACGTCAGAGGCCATTAAGCATCGTTTGGAGGAGGCCGAGGCGACAGAGCTGATGATCAACGCAGCCAGGGAGCGCTACCGGCCCGTGGCCACACGAGGCTCCGTCATGTACTTTGTCATCGCCAGCCTCTCTGAGATAGACCCCATGTACCAGTTCTCCCTCAAGTACTTCAAGCAGGTGACCTTTCTGTCTATGTGGTGGAGAATGATTGGTTCTCTGACCTTCATGAATCAGCAATGTTGTTTTTCCCTTTGAGTCATAGTGTATCAGCAACATTCACTGGGGGGCTTTTTCCCTCTGGAGTTGACTTTCTCATCTCCCCAATCACCCCCTCCCTCTCCTTCCCCCCTCTCTCCCCTGATCACCCCCTCCCTCTCCTTCCCCCTCTCTCCCCTGATCACCCCCTCTCCCCCTCTCTCCCCTGATCACCCCCTCCCTCCCTCTCCTTCCCCCCTCTCTCCCCTGATCACCCCCTCTCCCTCTCTCTCTCCCCTGATCACCCCCTCCCCCTCTCTCTCTCCCCTGATCACCCCCTCCCTCCCTCTCCCTCTCTCCTGATCACCCCCTCCCCCTCTCTCTCTCCCCTGATCACCTCTTCCCCATCTCCTCCCTCCCCCTCTCTCTCTCCCTGATCACCCCCTCCCCCTCTCTCTCTCCCCTGATCACCTCTTCCCCATCTCCTCCCTCCCCCTCTCTCTCTCCCCTGATCACCCCTCCCCCTCTCTCTCTCCCCTGATCACCTCTTCCCCATCTCCTCCCTGCCCCTCTCTCTCTCCCCTAATCACCCCCTCCCTCCCTCTCCCTCTCTCTCTCCCTGATCACCCCCTCCCCCCTCTCTCTCCCCCTGATCACCTCTTCCCCATCTCCTCCCTCCCCTCTCTCTCTCCCCTGATCACCCCCTCCCTCCCTCTCCCTCCCCCTCTCTCCCCTGATCACCCCCTCTCTCTCTCCCCTGATCACCCTCTCCCTCCCCTCTCCCTCCCCTGATCACCTCTTCCCCATCTCCACCCTCCCCTCTCTCTCTCCCCTGATCACCTCTTCCCCATCTCCTCCCTCCCTCCCTCTCTCTCTCCCCTGATCATCTCATCCCCATCTCCTCCCTCTCCCTCCCCCTCTCTCTCCCCTGATCATCTCCCCACCTTCCTCCCTCTCCCTCCCCTCTCTCTCCCCTGATCATCTCCTCCCCACCTTCCTCCCTCTCCCTCCCCCTCTCTCTCCCCTGATCATCTCCTCCCTCCCCCTCCCCCCCTTCCTCCCTCTCCCTCCCCCTCTCTCTCCCCTGATCATCTCCTCCCTCTCCCTCCCCCTCTCTCTCCCCTGATCATCTCCTCCCCCTCCCTCCCCCTCTCTCTCCCCTGATCATCTCCTCCCTCCCCCTCCCTCTCTCTCTCCCCTGATCATCTCCTCCCTCTCCCTCCCTCTCTCTCTCCCCTGATCATCTCCTCCCTCTCCCTCCCCCTCTCTCTCCCCTGATCATCTCCTCCCTCTCCCTCCCCCTCTCTCTCCCCTGATCATCTCCTCCCTCCCCCTCCCCACCTTACTCCCTCTCACCTGCTCTCTCTGATCACCTCTTCCCCAACTTCCTCCCTCTCCCCTGCTCTCCCTGATCCCCCTCCCCACCTTACTCCCTCTCACCTGCTCTCTCTGATCACCTCTTCCCCACCTTCCTCCCTCTCCCCTGCTCTCTCTGACCCCCCTCCCCTGTAGCTCTTTAACTCCACCATAGAGATATCAGAGAAGAGCAGTGTTCTGGAAGAGCGCCTGCAGATCCTCCTGGACCAGACCCTGCTCACCAGCTACACCAACATATCCCGTGGCCTGTTTGAGCAGCACAAGACCATCTACAGGTAAAGGGGGTTTGACCTTTTCTTTAAGCTGCATTGTGGGTATCAAATGGGCTCTACAAATATATTCATGATGATGATGATTCTTATTTTTGTTATGACAGCTTCATGCTTTGTGTGGACATCATGCGTCAGCATGGCGAGGTCACTGACGCAGAGTGGCAGCACTTCCTGCGAGGAGCGCCCCCCCTTGACAAGGTAGTCAGGTTGATTGACGGGCCCGTCAGCCAATCAAATGGGATTATCGTCCACTGTCAGCCAATTAAAGGCAACTAGTGTCCACTCTAAGCCAGTCAAAAATGATAGATATGTGAGCTCTAAGCAAATCACAGGAAGAATTTCAAGCCCTTTACCAATCATAGAGTTTATATTTCAGCCCTTTACCAATCATAGAGTTTATATTTCAGCCCTTTACCAATCATAGAGTTTATATTTCAGCCCTTTACCAATCATAGAGTTTATATTTCAGCCCTTTACCAATCATAGAGTTTATATTTCAGCCCTTTACCAATCATAGAGTTTATATTTCAGCCCTTTACCAATCATAGAGTTTATATTTCAAGGCCTTTACCAATCATAGAGTTTATATTTCAGCCCTTTACCAATCATAGAGTTTATATTTCAAGGCCTTTACCAATCATAGAGTTTATATTTCAATACCTTTACCAATCATAGAGTTTATATTTCAAGGCCTTTACCAATCATAGAGTTTATATTTCAATACCTTTACCAATCATAGAGTTTATATTTCAAGGCCTTTACCAATCATAGAGTTTATATTTCAGCCCTTCACCAATCATAGAGTTTATATTTCAGCCCTTTACCAATCATAGAGTTTATATTTCAGCCCTTTACCAATCATAGAGTTTATATTTCAAGGCCTTTACCAATCATAGAGTTTATATTTCAGCCCTTTACCAATCATAGAGTTTATATTTCAAGGCCTTTACCAATCATAGAGTTTATATTTCAATACCTTTACCAATCATAGAGTTTATATTTCAAGGCCTTTACCAATCATAGAGTTTATATTTCAGCCCTTCACCAATCATAGAGTTTATATTTCAGCCCTTTACCAATCATAGAGTTTATATTTCAAGGCCTTTACCAATCATAGAGTTTATATTTCAGCCCTTTACCAATCATAGAGTTTATATTTCAGCCCTTTACCAATCATAGAGTTTATA
Source organism: Oncorhynchus keta (assembly GCF_023373465.1). Classification (NCBI taxonomy): domain Eukaryota; kingdom Metazoa; phylum Chordata; class Actinopteri; order Salmoniformes; family Salmonidae; genus Oncorhynchus; species Oncorhynchus keta. The sequence continues at coordinate 20,129,494 of NC_068436.1, forward strand.
TTTCAAGGCCTTTACCAATCATAGAGTTTATATTTCAGCCCTTTACCAATCATAGAGTTTATATTTCAAGGCCTTTACCAATCATAGAGTTTATATTTCAGCCCTTTACCAATCATAGAGTTTATATTTCAGCCCTTTACCAATCATAGAGTTTATATTTCAGCCCTTTACCAATCATAGAGTTTATATTTCAAGGCCTTTACCAATCATAGAGTTTATATTTCAGCCCTTTACCAATCATAGAGTTTATATTTCAAGGCATTTACCAATCATAGAGTTTATATTTCAGCCCTTTACCAATCATAGAGTTTATATTTCAGCCCTTTACCAATCATAGAGTTTATATTTCAAGGCCTTTACCAATCATAGAGTTTATATTTCAAGGCCTTTACCAATCATAGAGTTTATATTTCAGCCCTTTACCAATCATAGAGTTTATATTTCAAGGCCTTTACCAATCATAGAGTTTATATTTCAGCCCTTTACCAATCATAGAGTTTATATTTCAGCCCTTCACCAATCATAGAGTTTATATTTCAGCCCTTTACCAATCAGAGTTTATATTTCAATACCTTTACCAATCATAGAGTTTATATTTCAGCCCTTTACCAATCATAGAGTTTATATTTCAAGACCTTTACCAATCATAGAGTTTATATTTCAATACCTTTACCAATCATAGAGTTTATATTTCAGCCCTTCACCAATCATAGAGTTTATATTTCAGCCCTTTACCAATCAGAGTTTATATTTCAATACCTTTACCAATCATAGAGTTTATACTTCAGCCCTTTACCAATCAGAGTTTATATTTCAATACCTTTACCAATCATAGAGTTTATATTTCAATACCTTTACCAATCATAGAGTTTATATTTCAGCCCTTTACCAATCATAGAGTTTATATTTCAGCCCTTTACCAATCATAGAGTTTATATTTCAGCCCTTTACCAATCATAGAGTTTATATTTCAATACCTTTACCAATCATAGAGTTTATATTTCAGCCCTTTACCAATCATAGAGTTTATATTTCAGCCCTTTACCAATCATAGAGTTTATATTTCAGCCCTTTACCAATCATAGAGTTTATATTTCAGCCCTTTATTCAATCATAGAGTTTATATTTCAAGACCTTTACCAATCATAGAGTTTATATTTCAGCCCTTTACCAATCATAGAGTTTATATTTCAAGACCTTTACCAATCATAGAGTTTATATTTCAGCCCTTTACCAATCATAGAGTTTATATTTCAGCCCTTTACCAATCATAGAGTTTATATTTCAGCCCTTTACCAATCATAGAGTTTATATTTCAGCCCTTTACCAATCATAGAGTTTATATTTCAGCCCTTTACCAATCATAGAGTTTATATTTCAGCCCTTTACCAATCATAGAGTTTATATTTCAGCCCTTTACCAATCATAGAGTTTATATTTCAGCCCTTTACCAATCATAGAGTTTATATTTCAGCCCTTTACCAATCATAGAGTTTATATTTCAGCCCTTTACCAATCATAGAGTTTATATTTCAGCCCTTTACCAATCATAGAGTTTATATTTCAGCCCTTTACCAATCATAGAGTTTATATTTCAGCCCTTTACCAATCATAGAGTTTATATTTCAAGGCCTTTACCAATCATAGAGTTTATATTTCAATACCTTTACCAATCATAGAGTTTATATTTCAAGGCCTTTACCAATCATAGAGTTTATATTTCAGCCCTTCACCAATCATAGAGTTTATATTTCAGCCCTTTACCAATCATAGAGTTTATATTTCAAGGCCTTTACCAATCATAGAGTTTATATTTCAGCCCTTTACCAATCATAGAGTTTATATTTCAGCCCTTTACCAATCATAGAGTTTATATTTCAAGGCCTTTACCAATCATAGAGTTTATATTTCAGCCCTTTACCAATCATAGAGTTTATATTTCAAGGCCTTTACCAATCATAGAGTTTATATTTCAGCCCTTTACCAATCATAGAGTTTATATTTCAGCCCTTTACCAATCATAGAGTTTATATTTCAGCCCTTTACCAATCATAGAGTTTATATTTCAAGGCCTTTACCAATCATAGAGTTTATATTTCAGCCCTTTACCAATCATAGAGTTTATATTTCAAGGCATTTACCAATCATAGAGTTTATATTTCAGCCCTTTACCAATCATAGAGTTTATATTTCAAGGCCTTTACCAATCATAGAGTTTATATTTCAAGGCCTTTACCAATCATAGAGTTTATATTTCAGCCCTTTACCAATCATAGAGTTTATATTTCAAGGCCTTTACCAATCATAGAGTTTATATTTCAGCCCTTTACCAATCATAGAGTTTATATTTCAGCCCTTCACCAATCATAGAGTTTATATTTCAGCCCTTTACCAATCAGAGTTTATATTTCAATACCTTTACCAATCATAGAGTTTATATTTCAGCCCTTTACCAATCATAGAGTTTATATTTCAAGACCTTTACCAATCATAGAGTTTATATTTCAATACCTTTACCAATCATAGAGTTTATATTTCAGCCCTTCACCAATCATAGAGTTTATATTTCAGCCCTTTACCAATCAGAGTTTATATTTCAATACCTTTACCAATCATAGAGTTTATATTCAGCCCTTTACCAATCAGAGTTTATATTTCAATACCTTTACCAATCATAGAGTTTATATTTCAATACCTTTACCAATCATAGAGTTTATATTTCAGCCCTTTACCAATCATAGAGTTTATATTTCAGCCCTTTACCAATCATAGAGTTTATATTTCAGCCCTTTACCAATCATAGAGTTTATATTTCAATACCTTTACCAATCATAGAGTTTATATTTCAGCCCTTTACCAATCATAGAGTTTATATTTCAGCCCTTTACCAATCATAGAGTTTATATTTCAGCCCTTTACCAATCATAGAGTTTATATTTCAGCCCTTTATTCAATCATAGAGTTTATATTTCAAGACCTTTACCAATCATAGAGTTTATATTTCAGCCCTTTACCAATCATAGAGTTTATATTTCAAGACCTTTACCAATCATAGAGTTTATATTTCAGCCCTTTACCAATCATAGAGTTTATATTTCAGCCCTTTACCAATCATAGAGTTTATATTTCAGCCCTTTACCAATCATAGAGTTTATATTTCAGCCCTTTACCAATCATAGAGTTTATATTTCAGCCCTTTACCAATCATAGAGTTTATATTTCAGCCCTTTATTCAATCATAGAGTTTATATTTCAAGACCTTTACCAATCATAGAGTTTATATTTCAGCCCTTTACCAATCATAGAGTTTATATTTCAAGACCTTTACCAATCATAGAGTTTATATTTCAGCCCTTACCAATCATAGAGTTTATATTTCAGCCCTTTACCAATCATAGAGTTTATATTTCAGCCCTTTACCAATCATAGAGTTTATATTTCAGCCCTTTACCAATCATAGAGTTTATATTTCAGCCCTTACCAATCATAGAGTTTATATTTCAGCCCTTTACCAATCATAGAGTTTATATTTCAGCCCTTTACCAATCATAGAGTTTATATTTCAGCCCTTTACCAATCATAGAGTTTATATTTCAGCCCTTTACCAATCATAGAGTTTATATTTCAGCCCTTTACCAATCATAGAGTTTATATTTCAGCCCTTTACCAATCATAGAGTTTATATTTCAGCCCTTTACCAATCATAGAGTTTATATTTCAGCCCTTTACCAATCATAGAGTTTATATTTCAGCCCTTTACCAATCATAGAGTTTATATTTCAGCCCTTTACCAATCATAGAGTTTATATTTCAGCCCTTTATTCAATCATATTACTGTTCAAACCCAAACCAGAAAGAGGGCTCAGGTTTGTTGTAATATGCAGCACAACATAAATGTTGATAATCTGTCAATTGTCACTGGTCTATAACAGGACTGTCTGGAATCTCTCCCTAAAATGAAGATATGTCTTGAGCCAGACAATGATTCCCACTTCTTCTATCCCTCAGCAGTCTTTACTCAGCCCATTAGGAATGCATCATTTTAAATCTCCTAGTTAAGAGTGCCTGTATACCAGAGGGCTTGTCAGCCTCTTTCCCGCTCTGCAGGAGAGAGAAACAGAGAGGGGGAGAGAGTCCCCTCTAACCTGTGACTGTGTGTAGAATACTGATGTCCCCATGTGTCTGTGTGTAGTCAATGACTTAGCTGTCTCCAGAAACACAGCTCTAGGATCAGCTAACCCTCCCCAATTCTAACTCTAATCATAAGGTGTGCCATACACTAAACTAGCCTGAGAACAGTGTGTTGGGACACAGACTTCATAATCTTTCTCTAGAGCAGGGTTTTTTGAAGAGTTCTGACAAGAGTGGATTGCTGAATGTATTATTCAATGACTCTATATCTAATGGGCGGTTTAGTCTGTCTCTATATGTCGTTATTTAAGCAGGGGAAAGATGGCCGCTTTGTCTGAAACTGGGACCCTAAACCATTGGGGGGCCATTCTCATTAAAATGATGTCCTGGTCCTCCGTCCTTATCTTCTTTTCACCCCCCACCTCATCTTTTCTCCATCCATCACCTCGGTTCTCCACGTAATACCCAATGTCCCCTTGTCCTCCCCTCCTCTACTGTCTCCTCTCCACACACCCCCCTCTATCTATCATTCTCTTCTATCTCAACTCCTTCTCTCTTCCTCCCTCCCCCTGGCTCTCTCTCTCTCCCTCCCTCCCCCTGGCTGGCTCTCTCTCCCTCCCTCCACCCTGTCTCTCTCTCTCTCTCTCCCTCCCTCCCCCTGTTTCTCTCTCCCCCCTCCCCCTGTCTCTTCCTCCCCCCCTTTCTCTCTCTCCCTCCCTCCCCCTGTCTCGCTCTCCCTCCCTCCTCCCTGGCTCTCTCTCCCTCCCTCCTCCCTGTCTCTCTCTCTCCCTCCCTCCCCTGTCTCTCTCTCTCTCCTCCCTCCCCTGTCTCTCTCCCTCCCTCCCCTTGTCTCTCTCTCCCTCCCTCCCCCTGTCTCTCTCTCCCTCCCTCCCTCCCCCTGTCTCTCCCCCTGTCTCCCCCTGTCTCTCTCTCCCTCCCTCCCCCTGTCTCTCTCTCCCTCCCTCCCCCTGTCTCTCTCTCCCTCCCTCCCCCCTGTCTCCCCCCTGTCTCTCTCTCCCTCCCTCCCCCTGTCTCTCTCTCCCTCCCTCCCCCATCAGGATCATCCAGAGAGGCCTGAGGTGCCATGGCTGTCAGAGTTTACCTGGCAGACATGCTGTGAGCTGGAGGACACTCTGCCCTGCTTCAACGGCATCAAGGGAGAGATCACCGCCACACCCATCTCTATAAAACTAGGTAGAGTAACACACAACTAAAATAACCTAGACACCGATCTCTATAAAACTAGGTAGAGTAACACACAGCTAAAATAACCTAGACACCCATCTCTATAAAACTAGGTAGAGTAACACACAGCTAAAATAACCTAGACACCCATCTCTATAAAACTAGGTAGAGTAGTAACACACAACTAAAATAACCTAGACACCCATCTCTATAAAACTAGGTAGAGTAGTAACACACAACTAAAATAACCTAGACACCCATCTCTATAAAACTAGGTAGAGTAGTAACACACAACTAAAATAACCTAGACACCCATCTCTATAAAACTAGGTAGAGTAGTAACACACAACTAAAATAACCTAGACACCCATCTCTATAAAACTAGGTAGAGTAGTAACACACAACTAAAATAACCTAGACACCCATCTCTATAAAACTAGGTAGAGTAACACACAACTAAAATAACCTAGACACCCATCTCTATAAAACTAGGTAGAGTAACACACAACTAAAATAACCTAGACACCCATCTCTATAAAACTAGGTAGAGTAGTAACACACAGCTAAAATAACCTAGACACCCATCTCTATAAAACTAGGTAGAGTAGTAACACACAACTAAAATAACCTAGACACCCATCTCTATAAAACTAGGTAGAGTAGTAACACACAACTAAAATAACCTAGACACCCATCTCTATAAAACTAGGTAGAGTAACACACAACTAAAATAACCTAGACACCCATCTCTATAAAACTAGGTAGAGTAGTAACACACAACTAAAATAACCTAGAGCTTACCACTAGGTAGAGTAGTAACACAGCTAAAATAACCTAGAGATTACCACTAGGTAGAGTAGTAACACAGCTAAAATAACCTAGAGATTACCACTAGGTAGAGTAGTAACACAGCTAAAATAACCTAGAGTATACCACTAGGTAGAGTAGTAACACAGCTAAAATAACCTAGAGTATACCACTAGGTAGAGTAGTAACACAGCTAAAATAACCCAGAGATTACCACTAGGTAGAGTAGTAACACAGCTAAAATAACCCAGAGATTACCACTAGGTAGAGTAGTAACACAGCTAAAATAACCCAGAGATTACCACTAGGTAGAGTAGTAACACAGCTAAAATAACCTAGAGATTACCACTAGGTAGAGTAGTAACACAGCTAAAATAACCTAGAGATTACCACTAGGTAGAGTAGTAACACAGCTAAAATAACCTAGAGATTACCACTACCTTGTAATCTGCTAATGATGTCAATGTCAATGCTAATGTTGTCAATGGGAACACACACTCTTCTGCCTAGCTACAGAAGTAGATGAATATTGGAGTGTGTGTTCCCAGGTCGTCTGGAAGTGTGTTTCAACCCAGAGAACTGGCAGGGCTACGTGTCTGACTCCCAGCTGCCTCCCTACTCAGAGGAGATGTCTGAAGAAGAGAAGGAAAAGGCAAACGGGGTCAGGGGTCACTGGGATCAGAGACTGGGGGCCTTCCAGAAACTGGTGCTCATCAAGAGCTTCATGGAGGAGAAGGTAGTGGGGGTTGTTGGGTACGTTGTTGTGTGTGTGTGTGTGTGTGTGTGTGTGTGTGTGTGTGTGTGTGTGTGTGTGTGTGTGTGTGTGTGTGTGTGTGTGTGTGTGTGTGTGTGTGTGTGTGTGTGTGTGTGTGTGTGTGTGTGTGTGTGTGTGTGTGTGTGTGTCTGGAAAGGGCTGCCAGTTTTCTTGGCATCTCTCTCATTGTATGTTGCATATCAATGGTCATATTTGATAGGAGTTGCCCTTCAGGCCACACAGCGATATTTGCAGTTATGTTCATCCATCCGTTTTATTTAGGGTGTGTTCTTAAATTCAATCTGGAGTGCCAGAGTGTTGTCAGACTGTACGTTGGTAAATCCAGAGCGTTTGGCTCTCAGAGCGTATACTGGACGCTCTGCCGCGAGGTTTGAGCCGAGCGTTCTGACCTCACAACTATCGTCAACCACCCAAGCTAACTGGCTAGCTACTTCCAGACACATAATGAGAGAACACCTCACTCTGACCATTTTCCTTGAGCTAGCAGAGCTGGTTAGGCTGTTTTCATGTTATTTTAATTTTATTTATTTAACTAGGCAAGTCAGTTAAGAACAAATTCTTATTTTCAATGACGGCCTAGGAACAGTGGGTTAACTGCCTGTTCAGGGGCAGAACGACAGATCTGTACCTTGTCAGCTCGGGGATTTGAACTTGCAACCTTCCGGTTACGAGTCCAACGCTCTAGGCTACCCTGCCGCCCCCTGAGTGTTGGTGACTGTAACTGTGCTGCTGACAACATTTTAATGATGTTTTTTTGCCAACGTTTGCTGACAGCGGCCATATTCAGCTGGTGTTGAACGTTTGTAAATGCAGTTATTCTGCTCTCTGAAACACTCAGAGGAGAGTACTCTGGAATCAGAGTAGATAGCCGGAGGGAGTTGACTTACTCTCCCTGCCACTCTCCCTCCCTCCCTCTAGGTGGTGTTTGCGGTGACAGAGTTTGTGATCGTGAGCCTGGGGAAACAGTTTGTAGAGAACCCTCCTGTTGACCTGGCCACTCTCTACGGTGACATGTCTCCCTCCACCCCCTGGTCTTCATCCTCAGTACCGGATCAGACCCCATGGGAGCCTTCCAACGCTTCGCCAAGGAGAGGGATACCTGGACAGGTGAGGGGTGGGACAGCGGGAGGATGGAGGAGAAGGGGGGAGGGAGGGAGGGAGGGAGGGGTAGTTGGGTACCCCTGTCCCCCTCTCTGAGACTGTTCCCCTCTCTATGTCGGTCCCCTGCATCTCAGTATTAACAACTTGTCCTTCTTTCTCATCATGTGTCCAGGTTTGGCTGGTGGAGGCCGTCATTGTAAATAAGAATTTGTTCTTAACTGACTTGCCTAGTTAAATAAAGGTTCAATGAAAAATAAATCACTACAAATCTCTCTCTAGGTCAGGGTCCTCTCTGTCTCTCAGTATTATCTCTGTCTCTCAGTATTAACTCTCTGTCTCTCAGTATTAACTCTCTGTCTCTCAGTATTAACTCTGTCTCTCAGTATTAACTCTGTCTCTCAGTATTAACTCTCTGTCTCTCAGTATTAACTCTGTCTCTCAGTATTATCTCTGTCTCTCAGTATTAACTCTCTGTCTCTCAGTATTAACTCTGTCTCTCAGTATTATCTCTGTCTCTCAGTATTAACTCTCTGTCTCTCAGTATTAACTCTCTGTCTCTCAGTATTATCTCTGTCTCTCAGTATTAACTCTCTGTCTCTCAGTATTAACTCTCTGTCGCTCAGTATTATCTCTGTCTCTCAGTATTAACTCTCTGTCTCTCAGTATTAACTCTCTGTCTCTCAGTATTAACTCTGTCTCTCAGTATTATCTCTGTCTCTCAGTATTAACTCTCTGTCGCTCAGTATTATCTCTGTCTCTCAGTATTAACTCTCTGTCTCTCAGTATTAACTCTCTGTCTCTCAGTATTAACTCTCTGTCTCTCAGTATTAACTCTCTGTCGCTCAGTATTATCTCTAACTCTCAGTATCAACTCTGTCGCTCAGTATTAACTCTCTGTCTCTCAGTATTAACTCTCTGTCTCTCAGTATTAACTCTCTGTCTCTCAGTATTAACTCTCTGTCTCTCAGTATTAACTCTCTGTCTCTCAGTATTAACTCTCTGTCTCTCAGTATTAACTCTCTGTCTCTCAGTATTAACTCTCTGTCTCTCAGTATTAACTCTCTGTCTCACATTATTAACTCTCTGTCTCTCAGTATCAACTCTGTCTCTCAGTATTAACTCTCTGTCTCTCAGTATTAACTCTCTGTCTCTCAGTATTAACTCTCTGTCTCTCAGTATTAACTCTCTGTCTCTCAGTATTAACTCTCTGTCTCTCAGTGTTATCTCTCTGTCTCTCAGTGTTATCTCTCTGTCTCTCAGTGTTATCTCTCTGTCTCTCAGTATTAACTCTCTGTCTCCCAGTATTAACTCTCTGTCTCTCAGTATTAACTCTCTGTCTCTCAGTATTAACTCTCTGTCTCTCAGTATTAACTCTGTCTCTCAGTATTAACTCTCTGTCTCTCAGTATTAACTCTCTGTCTCCCAGTATTAACTCTCTGTCTCTCAGTATTAACCCCATGTCTCTCTCTCCTGGGTGAGGTCTGTCTCTCTAGGTCAGGGTCTCTCAGTGTTAACCCCATGTCTCTCTCTCCAGGGTGAGGTCTATCTCTCTAGGTCAGGGTCTCTCAGTATTAACTCTGTCTCTCTCCAGGGTGAGGTCTATCTCTAGGTCAGGGTCTCTCAGTGTTAACTCTCTGTATCTCTCTCCAGGGTGAGGTCTATCTCTAGGTCAGGGTCTCTCAGTATTAACCCTATGTCTCTCTCTCCAGGGTGAGGTCTATCACTCTAGGTCAGGGTCTCTCAGTATTAACCCTATGTCTCTCTCTCCAGGGTGAGGTATATCTCTCTAGGTCAGGGTCTCTCAGTGTTAACCCTCTGTCTCTCTCTCAGGGTGAGGTATATCTCTCTAGGTCAGGGTCTCTCAGTATTAACTCTGTCTCTCTCCAGGGTGAGGTCTATCTCTAGGTCAGGGTCTCTCAGTATTAACCCTGTCTCTCTCTCTCTAGGGTGAGGTATATCTCTCTAGGTCAGGGTCTCTCAGTGTTAACCCTCAGACCTCACCCTGGAGAGAGATACAATCTCTCTAGGTCAGGGTCTCTCAGTGTTAACCCTCTGTATCTCTCTCCAGGGTGAGGTCTATCTCTCTAGGTCAGGGTCTCTCAGTGTTAACCCTCTCTATCTCTCTCCAGGGTGAGGTCTATCTCTAAGTCAGGGTCTCTCAGTGTTAACCCTCTGTATCTCTCTCCAGGGTGAGGTCTATCTCTCTAGGTCAGGGTCTCTCAGTGTTAACCCTCTGTATCTCTCTCCAGAGTGAGGTCTATCTCTCTAAGTCAGGGTCTCTCAGTGTTAACCCTCTGTATCTCTCTCCAGAGTGAGGTCTATCTCTCTCAGTCAGGGTCTCTCAGTGTTAACCCTCTGTATCTCTCTCCAGGGTGAGGTCTATCTCTCTAGGTCAGGGTCTCTCAGTGTTAACCCTCTGTATCTCTCTCCAGGGTGAGGTCTATCTCTCTAAGTCAGGGTCTCTCAGTGTTGACCCTCTGTATCTCTCCAGAGTGAGGTCTATCTCTCTAGGTCAGGGTCTCTCAGTGTTAACCCTCTGTATCTCTCTCCAGGGTGAGGTCTATCTCTCTAAGTCAGGGTCTCTCAGTGTTAACCCTCTGTATCTCTCTCCAGAGTGAGGTCTATCTCTCTCAGTCAGGGTCTCTCAGTGTTAACCCTCTGTATCTCTCTCCAGGGTGAGGTCTATCTCTCTCTCAGTCAGGGTCTCTCAGTGTTAACCCTCTGTATCTCTCTCCAGGGTGAGGTCTATCTCTCTAGGTCAGGGTCTCTCAGTGTTAACCCTCTGTATCTCTCTCCAGGGTGAGGTCTATCTCTAAGTCAGGGTCTCTCAGTGTTAACCCTCTGTATCTCTCTCCAGAGTGAGGTCTATCTCTCTAGGTCAGGGTCTCTCAGTGTTAACCCTCTGTATCTCTCTCCAGGGTGAGGTCTATCTCTCTAGGTCAGGGTCTCTCAGTGTTAACCCTCTGTATCTCTCTCCAGGGTGAGGTCTATCTCTCTAAGTCAGGGTCTCTCAGTGTTAACCCTCTGTATCTCTCTCCAGAGTGAGGTCTATCTCTCTCAGTCAGGGTCTCTCAGTGTTAACCCTCTGTATCTCTCTCCAGGGTGAGGTCTATCTCTCTAGGTCAGGGTCTCTCAGTGTTAACCCTCTGTATCTCTCTCCAGGGTGAGGTCTATCTCTCTAGGTCAGGGTCTCTCAGTGTTAACCCTCTGTATCTCTCTCCAGAGTGAGGTCTATCTCTCTAGGTCAGGGTCTCTCAGTGTTAACCCTCTGTATCTCTCTCCAGGGTGAGGTCTATCTCTAGGTCAGGGTCTCTCAGTGTTAACCCTCTGTATCTCTCTCCAGGGTGAGGTCTATCTCTCTAGGTCAGGGTCTCTCAGTGTTAACCCTCTGTATCTCTCTCCAGGGTGAGGTCTATCTCTCTAGGTCAGGGTCTCTCAGTGTTAACCCTCTGTATCTCTCTCCAGGGTGAGGTCTATCTCTCTAGGTCAGGGTCTCTCAGTGTTAACCCTCTGTATCTCTCTCCAGGGTGAGGTCTATCTCTCTAGGTCATGGTCTCTCAGTGTTAACCCTCTGTATCTCTCTCCAGGGTGAGGTCTATCTGTCTAGGTCAGGGTCTCTCAGTGTTAACCCTCTGTCTCTCTCTCCAGGGTGAGGTCTATCTCTCTCGGTCAGGGTCAGGGTCCTATAGCTGAGAAGATGATTCTGGAAGCTCTGAAGAGCGGTAACTGGATCTTCCTCCAGAACTGTCACCTGGCTGTGTCCTGGATGTTAGCCATGGAGGAACTTATCAAGACCTTCACTGAGCCGGGTCAGAACGCCTACACACCCTACACACACGCTACATATAGACACCCTACACACACACACTACCTACAGACACCCTACACACACACTACATACACACACCCTACACACACACACTACCTACAGACACCCTACACACACACTACCTACAGACACCCTACACACACACTACATACACACACACTACCTACAGACACCCTACACACACACTACCTACAGACACCCTACACACACACTACATACACACACCCTACACACACACACTACCTACAGACACCCTACACACACACTACATACACACACCCTACACACACACACTACCAACAGACACCCTACACACACACTACATACACACTACACACACTACCTACAGACACCCTACACACACACTACATACACACTACACACACTACATATAGACACCCTACATATAGACCCCCTACACACACACTACATATAGACACACCCTACACACACACCCTACACACACACACTACATATAGACACACCCTACACACACACCCTACACACACACACACTACCTACAGACACCCTACACACACACTACGTACAGACACCCTACACACACACTACCTACAGACACCCTACACACACACTACATACACACACCCTACACACACACTACCTACAGACACCCTACACACACACTACCTACAGACACCCTACACACACACTACATACACACACCCTACACACACACACTACCAACAGACACCCTACACACACACTACATACACACTACACACACTACATATAGACACCCTACACACACACTACATATAGACACACCCTACACACACACTAAATACAGACACCCTACATATAGACCCCCTACACACACACTACATATAGACACACCCTACACACACACCCTACACACACACACACTACATATAGATACCCTAAACATACACTACATACACACCCTACACACACACACCACCTACCCTACACACACACCCTGCATATAGACACCCTAAACATACACTACATACAGACACCCTACACACACACCCTACACACACACACCCTACACACAGACACCCTACACCCTACACACAGACACCCTACACACACACCCTACACCCTATACACACACACCCTACACACACACACCCTACATATATACACCCTACACACACACACACCCTACATACAGACACACACTGTAGACACACACACCCTACATATAGACACACCCCCTACATACAGACACCCTAAACACACACACACACCCTACATACAGACACCCTAAACACACACACCCTACATATAGAAACCCTAAACACACACACACACCCTACATATAGACACCCTAAACACACACACCCTACATACAGACACCCTAAACACACACTACATACACACTACACACACTACATATAGACACCCCCTACACACAGACACCCTAAACACACACACACACCCCCTACACACAGACACCCTAAACACACACACACCCTACACACACACCCTACATACACACACCCTACATACAGACACCCTACACACACACACCCTACATACAGACACCCTAAACACACACACACACACTACATATAGACACACCCTACACACACACTACATACATACACCCTACACACACACACTACTTACAGACACCCTACACACACACACTACCTACAGACACCCTACACACACACTACATACACACACCCTACACACACACACTACCTACAGACACCCTACACACACACTACCTACAGACACCCTACACACATACTACATACACACACCCTACACACACACACTACCTACAGACACCCTACACACACACTACATACACACTACACACACTACATATAGACGCCCTACACACACACTACATATAGACACACCCTACACACACACTAAATACAGACACCCTACAAATAGACCCCCTACACACACACTACATATAGACACACCCTACACACACACCTTACACACACACACACTACATATAGACACACCCTACACACACACACACTACATATAGATACCCTAAACATACACTACATACACACCCTAAACACACACACCACCTACCCTACACACACACCCTACATACACTACATACAGACACCCTACACACACACTAAATACAGACACCCTACATATAGACCCCCTACACACACACTACATATAGACACACCCTACACACACACCTTACACACACACACACACTACATATAGACACACCCTACACACACCCTACACACACACACACACTACATATAGATACCCTAAACATACACTACATACACACCCTAAACACACACACCACCTACCCTACACACACACCCTACATATAGACACCATAAACATACACTACATACACACCCTAAACACACACACCACCTACCCTACACACAGACACCCTACACACAGACACCCTACACACACACACCCTACACACAGACACCCTACACACACACCCTACACCCTACACACAGACACCCTACACACACACCCTACACCCTATACACACACACCCTACACACACACACCCTACATATAGACACCCTACACACACACACCCTACATACAGACACACACTGTAGACACACACACCCTACATATAGACACACCCCCTACATACAGACACCCTAAACACACACACACCCTACATATAGACACCCTACACACACACACCCTACATATAGACACCCTAAACACACACACCCTACATATAGACACCCTAAACACACACACACCCTACATACAGACACCCTAAACCTACACACACACACCCTACATATAGACACCCTAAACACACACACACACCCTACATACAGACACCCTAAACACACACACACCCTAAATATAGACACCCTAAACACACACACACACTACACATAGACACACCCTACATACAGACACCCTAAACACACACACACACCCCTACACACAGACACCCTAAACACACACACCCTACATATAGACACCCTAAACACACACACACACCCCCTACACACACACACCCTACACACACACCCTACATACACACACCCTACATACAGACAACCTACACACACACACCCTACATACAGACACCCTAAACACACACACCCCCTACATACAGACACCCTAAACACACACACACACCCTACATATAGACACCCTACATACAGACACACTAAACACACACACACACACCCTACATACAGACACCCTAAACACACACACACCCTACATATAGACACCCTACATACAGACACACTAAACACACACACACACACCCTACATACAGACACCCTAAACACACACACACACCCTACATACAGACACCCTAAACACACACACACACCCTACATATAGACACCCTACATACAGACACCCTAAACACACACACACACCCTACATATAGACACCCTACATACAGACACCCTAAACACACACACACACCCTACATATAGACACCCTGCATACATAAACCCTAAACACACACACACACACACACCCTACATATAGACACCCTACATACAGACACCCTAAACACACACACACCCTACATACAGACACCCTAAACACACACACACACCCTACATATAGACACCCTACACACACACACACACCCTACATATAGACACCCTACACACACACACACACCCTACATACAGACACCCTAAACACACACACACCCTACATACAGACACCCTAAACACACACACACACACCCTACATATAGACACCCTACATACAGACACACTAAACACACACACACACACCCTACATACAGACACCCTAAACACACACACACACCCTACATACAGACACCCTAAACACACACACACCCTACATATAGACACCCTACATACAGACACACTAAACACACACACACACACCCTACATACAGACACCCTAAACACACACACACACCCTACATACAGACACCCTAAACACACACACACACCCTACATACAGACACCCTAAACACACACACACACACACCCTACATACAGACACCCTAAACACACACACACACCCTACATATAGACACCCTGCATACATAAACCCTAAACACACACACACACACACCCTACATATAGACACCCTACATACAGACACCCTAAACACACACACACCCTACATACAGACACCCTAAACACACACACACACCCTACATATAGACACCCTACACACACACACACCATTTATATTGACCATATTCCCTACAGTATATGACATCCTAGGTCATATAGGTAGGATGTAGGATTTGTTCTTAACTGAATTGCCTAGTTAAATAAAAGGTCAAATAAAAAATAAATAAATAAAACAAAACAAAGTAGATGTCCTAACCGACTTGCCAAAACTATAGTTTGTTTACAA
>NC_068436.1:20150650-20162833 GCF_023373465.1 Oncorhynchus keta
ATTCATTATGTCAGAGCACACACCTCCTACTGTATTCATTATGTCAGAACACACACCTCCTACTGTATTCATTGTCTTTGTAACTGTAACTGTTGAAATTGACAGTAGAATAAAAACAGTGAGTGTGTGTTGCAGGAGAGGAAGAAGTTTGGTCCTCTGGGTTGGAACATCCGTTATGAGTTCAACGACAGCGACAGAGAGTGTGCCCTGCTCAACCAGAACCTCTACTGTCAGACTGGTCACATACCCTGGGATGCTCTCATCTACATCACTGGTAGGACTGTGTGTGTATCGGCCGCCCTGCCTGTCTCCCTGCCTGTCTGTCTCCCTCCTTGCCTGTCTCCCTGCCTGTCTGTCTCCCTCCTTGCCTGTCTCCCTCCTTGCCTGTCTCCCTGCATGTCTCCCTTCCCGCCTCCCTGTCTGCCTGTTTCCCTGCCGGGTCCTCCATTATTCACATTACTGCTGACCACTGTGAGGTTCTGAGAGGTTTAGTAGCAGGGAAGACCCTGAGGTTCTGGGAGGTTTAGTAGCAGGGAAGACCCTGAGGTTCTGGGAGGTTTAGTAGCAGGGAAGACCCTGAGGTTCTGGGAGGTTTAGTAGCAGGGAAGACCCTGAGGTTCTGGGAGGTTTAGTAGCAGGGAAGACCCTGAGGTTCTGGGAGGTTTAGTAGCAGGGAAGACCCTGAGGTTCTGGGAGGTTTAGTAGCAGGGAAGACCCTGCGGTTCTGGGAGGTTTAGTAGCAGGGAAGACCCTGAGGTTCTGGGAGGTTTAGTAGCAGGGAAGACCCTGAGGTTCTGGGAGGTTTAGTAGCAGGGAAGACCCTGAGGTTCTGGGAGGTTTAGTAGCAGGGAAGACCCTGAGGTTCTGGGAGGTTTAGTAGCAGGGAAGACCCTGAGGTTCTGGGAGGTTTAGTAGCAGGGAAGACCCTGAGGTTCTGGGAGGTTTAGTAGCAGGGAAGACCCTGAGGTTCTGGGAGGTTTAGTAGCAGGTATTGTTGTGAATTGTTACTACTGTTACTACTGTACTTTTGTAGCTAGGAACACAAGCATTTCGCTACACCTGCAATAACATGGATTTGATTTGAGAATGATGTTTGACAAGGAGGTGTCCACATACACTATATTACTACACTATATTACTACACTATATTACTACACTATATTACTACACTATATTACTACACTATATTACTACACTATATTACTACACTTCATTACTACACTTCATTACAAAAAGTATCTCTAAACTGACATGTTTTTCCCCTTTTTCAAATTTGACCTTCTAATTCTGATTATACATCATGTAAAATATATTGTGTGATTACACACTCCTGAGGCCAGATTTGATTTCATGACTGATGTCTTCCATTCTTCCATTTTTTCAGGCTTTGTAATGTTTGTTTAATTCCTAATTGGGTGTTTAACCTATAGCATGATATAGTTTTAAACATCCTGAATCAAAGTGTTCCTCTCTCACTTAGTGTAATAACTGAAAGAGGGGTTCCCTGTTCTGCATACTAAAGTTTAGAACCTCTATTAGAACCTTCCATTTACCCAGCAGAACCTCTGTTCCACCTCCACTCTGTCTGTAATAGGAATGATTCCAAATGTGCACATGTGTTTTCCACAGCAGGTTCATGTGAAGTGGGTCGTGTTCATTAGGGAAATGAGTGTAAAACCAACATGAGCATTTCTTCTGGAGGTAGCCCCTCCAGGTTTCTGTCCATGTTCTTCCTTTCAGTACCTAATGACTCCCCCCACCCTCACCCTCTCTCCCCCCAGGGGAGATAACCTACGGAGGCAGGGTGACTGATGCCTGGGACCAGCGCTGTCTCCGCACCATCCTCAAACGCTTCTTCTCCCTGTCACCCTGGACCCAGGGTACACCTTCTCCACCTCAGGTGAAGACCACTGTGTGTGTGTGTGCGTGCAAATTTGTGTGTACAATTTGTGTGTACAAATGTTGCTGAATCTGAGAAACGGGGGAAAGGTGTGTCCTGTTGTGTGTCTGTGTGTTCAGTGAGATCTAACTGTTGGTATTCTGTCTGTGTGTGTTCAGTGAGATCTAACTGTTGGTATTCTGTCTGTGTGTGTTCAGTGAGATCTAACTGTTGGTATTCTGTCTGTGTGTGTTCAGTGAGATCTAACTGTTGGTATTCTGTCTGTGTGTGTTCAGTGAGATCTAACTGTTGGTATTCTGTCTGTGTGTGTTCAGTGAGATCTAACTGTTGGTATTCTGTCTGTGTGTTCAGTGAGATCTAACTGTTCGTATTCTGTCTGTGTGTGTTCAGTGAGATCTAACTGTTGGTATTCTGTCTGTGTGTGTTCAGTGAGATCTAACTGTTGGTATTCTGTCTGTGTGTGTTCAGTGAGATCTAACTGTTGGTATTCTGTCTGTGTGTGTTCAGTGAGATCTAACTGTTGGTATTCTGTCTGTGTGTGTTCAGTGAGATCTAACTGTTGGTATTCTGTCTGTGTGTGTTCAGTGAGATCTAACTGTTGGTATTCTGTCTGTGTGTGTTCAGTGAGATCTAACTGTTGGTATTCTGTCTGTGTGTGTTCAGTGAGATCTAACTGTTGGTATTCTGTCTGTGTGTGTTCAGTGAGATCTAACTGTTGGTATTCTGTCTGTGTGTGTTCAGTGAGATCTAACTGTTGGTATTCTGTCTGTGTGTGTTCAGTGAGATCTAACTGTTGGTATTCTGTCTGTGTGTGTTCAGTGAGATCTAACTGTTCGTATTCTGTCTGTGTGTTCAGTGAGATCTAACTGTTGGTATTCTGTCTGTGTGTTCAGTGAGATCTAACTGTTGGTATTCTGTCTGTGTGTTCAGTGAGATCTAACTGTTGGTATTCTGTCTGTGTGTGTTCAGTGAGATCTAACTGTTGGTATCCTGTCTGTGTGTGTTCAGTGAGATCTAACTGTTGGTATTCTGTCTGTGTGTGTTCAGTGAGATCTAACTGTTGGTATTCTGTCTGTGTGTGTTCAGTGAGATCTAACTGTTCGTATTCTGTCTGTGTGTGTTCAGTGAGATCTAACTGTTGGTATTCTGTCTGTGTGTTCAGTGAGATCTAACTGTTGGTATTCTGTCTGTGTGTTCAGTGAGATCTAACTGTTGGTATTCTGTGTGTGTGTGTGTCAGGTGTCTACTTTGCCCCCGAGGCAGACAGACTGAGTGACTATAACAGGTACATAGAGAACCTTCCTCTCATAGACGACCCTGAGATCTTTGGTATGCACGAGAACGCCAACCTCGCCTTCCAGGTTCGACACTTCACTCTGCTAATATATTCTCACCTTTAGCTCAGTGGGCTAATACTGGCTTGGGGACAGTTAACTATACAGTACCTAATTCAAATTTGTTTTTGACAAATTTTGTTCATGTACTGTCTGAAAATAAGAGGTCAGATCACTAATACAAAACATGTATTTAGCCAGTTAAGAGGAGAACATTACCTTTGATGCTGACAACATGGATACATACTATAGGTGTATATAGTCTGTGTCCTGTGGGTTACTTGTCATCCCTAAAGCGGTGAGGTCTTGTCTGTCTGTACAGCGTCTGGAGACTATGACCCTGATCAACACCATCCTGGAGGTACAGCCTCGCTCGTCAGCCCGCGGCGGGGGGGCAAGAGCAACGACGAGATCGTCCACGAGCTGGCCGACTCCATCCTCGCCAAGATCCCGGGTGAGAGAGAGACGCACGTAGACACACACACACACACACATCCCAGGCTTGATTTATTCTGGTGCTTTTACGGTTTGATGTTCGCTTTGGTTTGAAATTAAAGTTAGTCTCTCTAAACTCATTATAGTGTGGTTGAAGTCACTGTCTGATCTGTCTGCCTGTCTCTCTGTCTGTGTCTGTCTCTCTTTCTGACTGTCTGTCTGTCTGTCTGTCTGTCTGTCTGTGTCTGTCTCTCTTTCTGTCTGTCTGTCTGTCTGTCTGTCTGTCTGTCTGTCTGTCTGTCTGTCTGTGTCTGTGTCTGTCTCTCTGTCTGTGTCTGTCTCTCTTTCTGTCTGTCTGTCTGTCTGTCTGTGTGTCCGATCTGTCTCTGTCTGTCTGTCTGATCTGTCTCTGTCTGTGTATCTGTCTGTGTCTGTCTCTCTTTCTGACTGTCTGTCTGTCTGTCTGTCTGTCTCTCTTTCTGTCTGTCTGTCTGTCTGTCTGTCTGTCTGTCTGTCTGTGTCTGTGTCTGTCTCTCTGTCTGTGTCTGTCTCTCTTTCTGACTGTCTGTCTGTCTGTCTGTCTGTGTGTCCGATCTGTCTCTGTCTGTCTGTCTGATCTGTCTCTGTCTGTGTATCTGTCTGTGTCTGTCTCTCTTCTGTCTGTCTGTCTGTCTGTCTGTCTGTCTGTCTGTCTGTCTGTCTGTCTGTCTGTCTGTCTGTCTGTCTTTCTGTCTGTCTGTCTGTGTCTGATCTGTCTGATCTGTCTCTCTGTCTGTGTATCTGATCTGTCTCTCTGTCTGTCTGTGTCTGTCTGATCTGTCTGTGTCTGTCTCTATGTCGGTCTGTCTGATCTGTCTCTGTCGGTCTGTCTGATCTGTCTCTGTCTGTCTGTCTGTGTCTGTCTCTCTGTCTGTCTGTGTCTGTCTGATCTGTCTCTCTGTCTGTCTGTGTCTGTCTGATCTGTCTCTCTGTCTGTGTATCTGATCTGTCTCACTGTCTGTCTGTGTCTGTCTGTGTCTGTCTCTATGTCGGTCTGTCTGATCTGTCTCTGTCGGTCTGTCTGATCTGTCTCTGTCTGTCTGTCTGTGTCTGTCTCTCTGTCTGTCTGTGTCTGTCTGATCTGTCTCTCTGTCTGTCTGTGTCTGTCTGATCTGTCTCTCTGTCTGTGTATCTGATCTGTCTCACTGTCTGTCTGTGTCTGTCTGTGTCTGTCTCTATGTCGGTCTGTCTGATCTGTGTCTGTCTGATCTGTCTCTGTCGGTCTGTCTGATCTGTCTCTGTCTGTCTGATCTGTCTCTGTCTGTCTG
The DNA here is from genome assembly GCF_023373465.1 of Oncorhynchus keta. Lineage (NCBI taxonomy): Eukaryota > Metazoa > Chordata > Actinopteri > Salmoniformes > Salmonidae > Oncorhynchus > Oncorhynchus keta. Next base: position 20,155,627 of record NC_068436.1, read on the forward strand.
TCTGTGTCTGTCTCTCTGTCTGTCTGTGTCTGTCTGATCTGTCTCTGTCTGTCTGATCTGTCTCTGTCTGTCTGTCTGATCTGTCTCTGTCTGATCTGTCTCTGTCTGTCTGTGTCTGTCTGTCTGTGTCTGTCTGATCTGTCTCTCTGTCGGTCTGTCTCCTCAGAGTGTCTGGATATGGATGAGGCAGCAGAGGCTCTGTTTATTCGTGACGCCAACGGACGCCTCAACTCCCTCACCACCGTCCTCGGACAGGAAGTAGACCGCTTTAACAACCTGCTGCGGGTCCTCAGGGTGAGTCAGGGGTCAGGCATTAGAGGTCAGGGGTCAGGCATTAGAGGTCAGGGGTCCCAGTTGTCAGCCATTCATTTTTCAGTGTATTTAAATGCTGTGAAATCAGGAGATGATGATTGGTAATGGAAATGCATTGAAAAAGTCCTTGATGAAATGTTAGGACAGCTGTATCGGTCCATGGTTCCAGCTGCTGCCCCTAGGTCTCAATGGAAGGTCCCAGAGGCATAGTGGAGGGACATACAGTGCATTCGAAATCTATTCACCCTTGACTTTTCCACATTTTGTTACAGCCTTATTCTAAAATGTATTAAATGTAGTTTTGTTTCATCAATCTACACACAATAGCCCATAAAGACAAAGCAACAAAAATAGTTAAAAAATGTTGGCTTTAAATTATTATTATTTTTTTTTACAAATTCATGTTACATTTACATAGATATTCAGACCCTTTACTCAGTACTTTGTTGAAGCACCTTTGGCAGTGATTACTGCCTCAAGTCCTCTTGGGTATATATATATATATATGATGCTACAAGCTTGTCACTCCTGATTTTGGGGAGTTTCTCCGTTTTCTCTGCAGATCCTCTCAAGCTCTGTCAGGTTGGATGGGGAGCGTTGCTGCACAGCTATTTTCAGGTCTCTCCAGAGATGTTAGATTGGATTCAAGTCCGGCTCTGGCTGGGCCACTCAAGGACATTCAGAGACTTGTCCTGAAGCCACTCCTGCAGTGTCTTGTCTGTTTGCTTAGGTTGTTGTCCTGTTGGAAGGTGAACTAGTCCTCAGCGCTCTGGAGCAAGTTTTCATCAAGGATCTCTGTACTTTGCTCCGCTCATCTTTCCCCTCGATCCTGACTAGTCTCCCTGCCACTGGAAAACATCCCCACAACATGATGCTGCACCACCATGCTTCACCGTAGGGATGGTGCCAGGTTTCCTCCAGACGTGACGCTTGGCATTCAGACCAAAGTGTTCAATCTATTTCATCAGACCAGAGAATCTTGTTTCTCATGGTCTGAGAGTTCTTTAGGTGCCTCTTGGCAAACTTCCAAGTAGGCTGTTGTGTGCCTTTTTACTGAGGAGTGGCTTCCACTTCCACTTGCCACTCTACTATAAAGGCCTGATTGGTGGAGTGCTGCAGAGATGATTGTCCATCTCCACAGAGATACTCTAGAGCTCTGCCAGTGACCATCAGGGTCTTGGTCACCTCCCTGACCAAGGCCCTTCTCCCTGATTGCTCAGTTTGGCCAGGCAGCCAGCTCTAGTTAGAGTCTTGGACGTTCCAAACGTTTTCCATTATAGAATGATGGAAGACACTGCTCCAGGGGACCTCAATGCTGCAGAGACAGTTGTTTTGTACCTTTCCCCAGATCTGTGCCTCACACAATCCTGTCTCAGAGGTCTACGGTTTCTGCTCTGACATGCACTGTCAACTGTTGGTACCTTAGATGATCTTGGTCAGAGGTTGGTGGCACCTATTTTAGGAGGATGGGTTCGGTTGGCTGACTGGAACCGGAATCAGTTGAATGGGATCAAATACACGAATACACTCCGTGTGTGATGCCATTCCATTTGATCCAGACATTATGATGAGCCATTCTCCTCAGCAGCCTCCTACTGATCTCAACGGCGATCCATGGAAACAGGAAACAGGAAACAGGATGCACCGAGCTCACTTTTGAGTTTCATCGCAAAGGTTGAATAGTTATGTAAATGTTATATTTCATTTTTATATAATATTTTGCAAACATTTCTAAACCCCTGTTTTCGCTTTGTCATTATATATGGTATTGTGTGTAGATTGATGAGGGAAAATATACCTGATCCATTTTTAGAATAAGGCTGTAATGTAAAAAATGGGAAAAGAAATGGAACATTTTAATGTGAATCTGAATGTGTTTATATGACAGATGCTGCAGCCACATTGGCAAACCGTTACTGCAGTGGTGACTCTGGCTTATGATGTTCGTTGTGGATGTCTCGAGATGTACCCACAAACACTTCACATTCAGCTCTCCCTCCCCTCTCTAGGTGTGCCCTGTGTACCCTCCAGAAGGCTATAAGGTAGGCTGGTGTTGGCTGAGGAGATGGAGGATCACACCAGTTTCTCAACAACTATACTCAAACCACTGGAGCACCTCAGCTTACCCCTCCCTCAAACCCTGGCCAGCTGGGTTAAAGATCTGGCCCTCAGGACCTCTATCGAGGTGACAGAGAGACTCCTCTCTCTCTATAGACACGTGTTGCTGTACAGTTGGGTCATTGAACCTCTCTTTAAGTCCTGAGTCAGACACAATTTACCTCATAACCACATTTTGTGCTGATATTTGATGTACCACGCACAGTGAAACACTATATTTACTTCTCTCAGATGTGTGATGTTGTCATTACATCAGATGATAAGACTTGTGTGTCAGGTGTTGTCATTACACCAGATGGGAGACTTGTGTCTGTGTGCTCATTACACCAGATGGGAGACTTGTGTGTCTGTGTGTGTCATTACATCAGATGGGAGACTTGTGTGTCTGTGTGTTGTCATTACATCAGATGGGAGACTTGTGTGTCTGTGTGTTGTCATTACATCAGATGGGAGACTTGTGTCTGTGTGTTGTCATTACATCAGATGGTAGACTTGTGTGTGTGTCATTACATCAGATGGTAGACTCGTGTGTCTGTGTGTTGTCATTACACTGTAGATGGGAGACTTGTGTGTTTGTGTGTTGTCATTACATCAGATGGGAGACTTGTGTGTTTGTGTGTTGTCATTACATCAGATGGGAGACTTGTGTGTCTGTGTGTTGTCATTACATCAGATGGGAGACTTGTGTGTCTGTGTGTTGTCAGTTACAGATGGGGAGACTTGTGTGTTGTCATTACATCAGATGGGTAGACTTGTGTGTTGTGTGTTATTACATCAGATGGTAGACTTGTGTTTGTGTGTTGTCATTACATCAGATGGGAGACTTGTGTGTCTGTGTGTTGTCATTACATCAGATGGGAGACTTGTGTTGTCATTACATCAGATGGTAGACTTGTGTTTTTGTGTTGTCATTACATCAGATGGGAGACTTGTGTGTTTGTGTAAGTTGTCATTACATCAGATGGGAGACTTGTGTGTTTGTGTGTTGTCATTACATCAGATGGGAGACTTGTGTGTCTGTGTGTTGTCATTACATCAGATGGGGAGACTTGTGTGTCTGTGTGTTGTCATTACATCAGATGGGAGACTTGTGTGTTGTGTGTGTTGTCATTACATCAGATGGTAGACTTGTGTGTCTGTGTGTTGTCATTACATCAGATGGGAGACTTGTGTGTTTGTGTGTTGTCATTACATCAGATGGGAGACTTGTGTGTCTGTGTGTTGTCATTACATCAGATGGGACTTGTGTGTTTGTGTGTTGTCATTACATCAGATGGGAGACTTGTGTGTGTGTGTGTTGTCATTACATCAGATGGAAGACTTGTGCTTGTGTGTGTGTTGTCATTACATCAGATGGTAGACTTGTGTGTTTGTGTGTTGTCATTACATCAGATGGAAAAGAGACTCTTACATATGTAGGTCATTACATCAGATGGAGACTTTGTGTTGTGTGTGCTCTTCAGATGTTAGACTCGTGTCTGTGATCATACCACCAGATGATACACTCCAGACGGGTCCATTACATCAGATGGAAGACTTGTGTCTGTGTAAGTCATTACATCAGATGAACTCCGTTTGTGTGTTGTCATTACATCAGATGGAAAGACTTCATACAGGCAATGTGTGATACAGTGGAAACAGGACATCTATGTTTGTGTGCTCTTGTTGTTAACATTTCATCATACCACCACATCACACTTCAGACGAATGTGGACACAGGAACCACACACACACACACACACACACACACACACACACACACACACACACACACACACACACACACACACACACACACACACACACACACACACACACACACACACACACACACACAGAGTCATTATCAGGGGTAGTGAGATGGGATGATGTGATGAGAGAATCATGTTTAAACATTAGCAGCACGCCATCCACTTCAGACTGACTTCTTTCTTTCTCATCTCTTACTCCCTACGTTCTATTCTTCTGTGTCCTTGCTCTGCATTTACCCATCTCTATCTCTCTCTTTTCTTTCCCTCTCCCTAGTCTTCTTCCTCTCCCTAGTCTTCTCTCTTTCCCTCCCCTAGTCTTCTCTTCCCTCTCCCTAGTCTTCTTCCCTCCTCCCTAGTCTTCTTCTTTCTCTTTCCTCTCCCTAGTCTTCTCTTCCCTCTCCCCTCTCCCTAGTCTTCTTTCCTCTCCCTAGTCTTCCCTCTTCCTCTCCCTGTCTTCTCTCTTCCCTCTCCCTGTCTTCTTTCCCTCTCCCTGGTCTTCTCTTCTCTTCCTCTCCCTAGTCTTCTCTGTCTTTCCCCTCCCTAGCTCCTTCTCTTTCCTCTCCCCGGTCTTCTCTCTTTCTCTCTTCCTCTCCCTAGTCTCCTCTGTCTTTCCCTCACCCTAGTCTTCTCTCTTCCCTCCCCCCTTCTAGTCTTCCTTTCTCTCCCCAGCTCCCCTCTTGTCTTTCCCTCTCCCCGGTCTTCTTTCCCTCCCTAGTCTTCTCTCTCTCTCTTTCCCCTCTCCCTTTGCCTTCTCCCCTCTCCCTAGTCTTTGCTTTCCCTCTCCCTAGTCTCTCTCTTTCCCTCTCCCTAGTCTCTCTCTTTCACTTCTCCCTAGTCTCCTCTCTGTCTTTCCTCTCCCTTCGCCCTCTCTCTCTCTCTCTCTCTCTTCTCTTTCCCTCTCCTCCCTATTCCTCTCTTCTTCCCTCTCCCTAGTCTCCTCTGCCCTTCCTCCCTAGCCCTCTTCCTCTCCCTAGTCTTCTCTCTTTCCTCTCCCTAAATCTTCTCTCTTCCCTCTCCCTAGTCTTCTCTCTCTTCTCTTCCCTCTCTCTCCCTAGTCTTCTTCCTTCCCTCTCCTAGTCTTCTCTCTCTTCTTTCCCTCTCCCAGTCTCCCTGTCTTTCCCTCTCACCCTAGTCTTCTTTCCCTCTCCCTAGCCTTCTCTATCCCTAGTCTTCTTCTCTCTTTCCCCACTCTAGTCTCTTCTCTCTCTTCCCTCTCCCTAGTCTTCTCTCTTTTTCTCCCTCTCTCTCCCTAGTCTCTCTTTTTCTCCCTCTCTCCCTAGTCTTCTTTTTTTTCTCCCCTCTCTCTCCCTAGTCTCTTTCTCCCTATCTCTCCCTAGTCTCTCTCTCTTTTTCTTTCCCTCTCCCTAGTTCTCTCTCTTTTTTTCCCAAGTCTTCCTCCCTCTTTCTCCTTCCTCCTCTTTGTCTCCCTCTCTCCCTAATCTCTCTTCTTTTTCTCTCTCTCACCCTAGTCTTCTCTTGTCTCTATCTCCAGTCTTCTCTCTCCTCTATCACTCGACATTTTCTATTAGCACGTGAAACATATGTTAACAATGCCAAAGCCAGTGAACTAGATGATAATCTCGCTCTCTCTCTGCTCTCTGTCCATCTCTCATTCTCTCTGTGCACTCGCTCCGTCGCCCCAGACTGAAGCGTCTGTTCCGAGAGACTGGTCTTACTGTGTGTTACGCAATCCCTAAATGTCTACACACAGACAGATGAACATAACCCCAGTCTCTGGTGACAGCCTTACAATTAGGTTCTGGGAACTGAGATTAACATAACCCAATCAAAATCACCCTCTCCTTCGTGTGCGTGTGTGTGTGTGTCTGTGTGTGTGTGTTCATGCAGGGAAACCAACTTCCTCTCTGTCTGTGTGTTTGTGTAGAACTGGATCACTCGGGGTCAGCCCAAATCCTTCTGGATCTCTGGACTATTCTTCCCTCAGGGCTTCCTCACTGGTCAGTACACACCGTCTCCTCTGTTCTCTAGTCAATATTATGTAGTATTAAATATCACTGGTCAGTACACACTGTCTCCTCTGTTCTCTAGTCAATATTATGTAGTATTAAATATCACTGGTCAGTACACACTGTCTCCTCTGTTCTCTAGTCAATATTATGTAGTATTAAATATCACTGGTCAGTACACACTGTCTCCTCTGTTCTCTAGTCAATATTATGTAGTATTAAATATCACTGGTCAGTACACACTGTCTCCTCTGTTCTCTAGTCAATATTATGTAGTATTAAATATCACTGGTCAGTACACACCGTCTCCTCTGTTCTCTAGTCAATATTATGTAGTATTAAATATCACTGGTCAGTACACACTGTCTCCTCTGTTCTCTAGTCAATATTATGTAGTATTAAATATCACTGGTCAGTACACACCATCTCCTCTGTTCCCTAGTCAATATTATGTAGTATTAAATATCACTGGTCAGTACACACCATCTCCTCTGTTCTCTAGTCAATATAATGTGGTATTAAATATCACTGGTCAGTACACACCATCTCCTCTGTTCTCTAGTCAATATTATGTAGTATTAAATATCACTGGTCAGTACACACTGTCTCCTCTGTTCTCTAGTAAATATTATGTAGTATTAAATATCACTGGTCAGTACACACTGTCTCCTCTGTTCTCTAGTCAATATTATGTAGTATTAAATATCACTGGTCAGTACACACTGTCTCCTCTGTTCTTCTAGTCAATATTATGTAGTATTAAATATCACTGGTCAGTACACACTGTCTCCTCTGTTCTCTAGTCAATATTATGTAGTATTAAATATCACTGGTCAGTACACACTGTCTCCTCTGTTCTCTAGTCAATATTATGTAGTATTAAATATCACTGGTCAGTACACACTGTCTCCTCTGTTCTCTAGTCAATATTATGTAGTATTAAATATCACTGGTCAGTACACACCATCTCCTCTGTTCTCTAGTCAATATTATGTAGTATTAAATATCACTGGTCAGTACACACTGTCTCCTCTGTTCTCTAGTCAATATTCATGTTAT
>NC_068436.1:20162933-20175433 GCF_023373465.1 Oncorhynchus keta
GTTCAAACCCAAACCAGAAAGAGGGCTCAGGTTTGTTGTAATATGCAGCACAACATAAATGTTGATAATCTGTCAATTGTCACTGGTCTATAACAGGACTGTCTGGAATCTCTCCCTAAAATGAAGATATGTCTTGAGCCAGACAATGATTCCCACTTCTTCTATCCCTCAGCAGTCTTTACTCAGCCCATTAGGAATGCATCATTTTAAATCTCCTAGTTAAGAGTGCCTGTATACCAGAGGGCTTGTCAGCCTCTTTCCCGCTCTGCAGGAGAGAGAAACAGAGAGGGGGAGAGAGTCCCCTCTAACCTGTGACTGTGTGTAGAATACTGATGTCCCCATGTGTCTGTGTGTAGTCAATGACTTAGCTGTCTCCAGAAACACAGCTCTAGGATCAGCTAACCCTCCCCAATTCTAACTCTAATCATAAGGTGTGCCATACACTAAACTAGCCTGAGAACAGTGTGTTGGGACACAGACTTCATAATCTTTCTCTAGAGCAGGGTTTTTGAAGAGTTCTGACAAGAGTGGATTGCTGAATGTATTATTCAATGACTCTATATCTAATGGGCGGTTTAGTCTGTCTCTATATGTCGTTATTTAAGCAGGGGAAAGATGGCCGCTTTGTCTGAAACTGGGACCCTAAACCATTGGGGGGCCATTCTCATTAAAATGATGTCCTGGTCCTCCGTCCTTATCTTCTTTTCACCCCCCACCTCATCTTTTCTCCATCCATCACCTCGGTTCTCCACGTAATACCCAATGTCCCCTTGTCCTCCCCTCCTCTACTGTCTCCTCTCCACACACCCCCTCTATCTATCATTCTCTTCTATCTCAACTCCTTCTCTCTTCCTCCCTCCCCCCTGGCTCTCTCTCTCTCCTCCCTCCCCCTGGCTGGCTCTCTCTCCTCCCTCCACCCTGTCTCTCTCTCTCTCTCTCTCCCTCCCTCCCCTGTTTCTCTCTCCCTCCCTCCCCCTGTCTCTTCCTCCCCCTTTCTCTCTCTCCCTCCCTCCCCCCTGTCTCGCTCTCCCTCCCTCCTCCCTGTCTCTCTCTCCCTCCCTCCTCCCTGTCTCTCTCTCTCCTCCCTCCCCTGTCTCTCTCTCTCTCCCTCCCTCCCCTGTCTCTCTCCCTCCCTCCCCTTGTCTCTCTCTCCCTCCCTCCCCCTGTCTCTCTCTCCCTCCCTCCCCCTGTCTCTCCCCCTGTCTCCCCCTGTCTCTCTCTCCCTCCCTCCCCCTGTCTCTCTCTCCCTCCCTCCCCCTGTCTCTCTCTCCCTCCCTCCCCCTGTCTCCCCCCTGTCTCTCTCTCCCTCCCTCTCCCCTGTCTCTCTCTCCCTCCCTCCCCCATCAGGATCATCCAGAGAGGCCTGAGGTGCCATGGCTGTCAGAGTTTACCTGGCAGACATGCTGTGAGCTGGAGGACACTCTGCCCTGCTTCAACGGCATCAAGGAGAGATCACCGCCACACCCATCTCTATAAAACTAGGTAGAGTAACACACAACTAAAATAACCTAGACACCGATCTCTATAAAACTAGGTAGAGTAACACACAGCTAAAATAACCTAGACACCCATCTCTATAAAACTAGGTAGAGTAACACACAGCTAAAATAACCTAGACACCCATCTCTATAAAACTAGGTAGAGTAGTAACACACAACTAAAATGAACCTAGACACCCATCTCTATAAAACTAGGTAGAGTAGTAACACACAACTAAAATAACTCTAGACACCCATCTCTATAAAACTAGGTAGAGTAGTAAACACACAACTAAAATAACCTAGACACCCATCTCTATAAAACTAGGTAGAGTAGTAACACACAACTAAAATAACCTAGACACCCATCTCTATAAAACTAGGTAGAGTAGTAACACACAACTAAAATAACCTAGACACCCATCTCTATAAAACTAGGTAGAGTAACACACAACTAAAATAACCTAGACACCCATCTCTATAAAAACTAGGTAGAGTAACACACAACTAAAATAACCTAGACACCCATCTCTATAAAACTAGGTAGAGTAGTAACACACAGCTAAAATAACCTAGACACCTATCTCTATAAAACTAGGTAGAGTAGTAACACAACTAAAATAACCTAGACACCCATCTCTATAAAACTAGGTAGAGTAGTAACACACAACTAAAATAACCTAGACACCCATCTCTATAAAACTAGGTAGAGTAACACACAACTAAAATAACCTAGACACCCATCTCTATAAAACTAGGTAGAGTAGTAACACACAACTAAAATAACCTAGAGCTTACCACTGGGTAGAGTAGTAACACAGCTAAAATAACCTAGAGATTACCACTAGGTGAGTAGTAACACAGCTAAAATAACCTAGAGATTACCACTAGGTAGAGTAGTAACACAGCTAAAATAACCTAGAGTATACCACTAGGTAGAGTAGTAACACAGCTAAAATAACCTAGAGTATACCACTAGGCAGGTAGTAACACAGCTAAAATAACCCAGAGATTACCACTAGGTAGAGTAGTAACACAGCTAAAATAACCCAGAGATTACCACTAGGTAGAGTAGTAACACAGCTAAAATGTAGAGATTACCACTAGGTAGAGTAGTAACACAGCTAAAATAACCTAGAGATTACCACTAGGTAGGTAGTAACACAGCTAAAATAACCTAGAGATTACCACTAGGTAGAGTAGTAACACAGCTAAAATAACCTAGAGATTACCACTACCTTGTAATCTGCTAATGATGTCAATGTCAATGCTAATGTTGTCAATGGGAACACACACTCTTCTGCCTAGCTACAGAAGTAGATGAATATTGGAGTGTGTGTTCCCAGGTCATCTGGAAGTGTGTTTCAACCCAGAGAACTGGCAGGGCTACGTGTCTGACTCCCAGCTGCCTCCTACTCAGAGGAGATGTCTGAAGAAGAGAAGGAAAAGGCAAACGGGGTCAGGGGTCACTGGGATCAGAGACTGGGGGCCTTCCAGAAACTGGTGCTCATCAAGAGCTTCATGGGAGGAGAAGGTAGTGGGGTTGTTGTACGTGTGTGTGTGTGTGTGTGTGTGTGTGTGTGTGTGTGTGTGTGTGTGTGTGTGTGTGTGTGTGTGTGTGTGTGTGTGTGTGTGTGTGTGTGTGTGTGTGTGTGTGTGTGTGTGTGTGTGTGTGTGTGTGTGTGTGTGTGTGTGTGTGTCAGTCTGGAAAAGGGCTGCCAGTTTTCTTGGCATCTCTCTCATTGTATGTTGCATATCAATGGTCATATTTGATAGGAGTTGCCCTTCAGGCCACACAGCGATATTTGCAGTTATGTTCATCCATCCGTTTTATTTAGGGTGTGTTCTTAAATTCAATCTGGAGTGCCAGAGTGTTGTCAGACTGTACGTTGGTAAATCCAGAGCGTTTGGCTCTCAGAGCGTATACTGGACGCTCTGCACGCGAGGTTTGAGCGAGCGTTCTGACCTCACAACTATCGTCAACCACCCTGCTTTTAACCTGGCTAGCTACTTCCAGACACATAATGAGAGAACACCTCACTCTGACCATTTTTTCGCTTGAGCTAGCAGAGCTGGTTAGGCTGTTTTCATGTTATTTTTAATTTTATTTATTTAACTAGGCAAGTCAGTTAAGAACAAATTCTTATTTTCAACGACGGCCTAGGAACAGTGGGTTAACTGCCTGTTCAGGGCAGAACGACAGATCTGTACCTTGTCAGCTCGGGATTTGAATCCAGAACCTTCCGGGGTTACCGAGTCCCAACGCCTAGGCTACCCTGCCGCCCCCTGAGTGTTGGTGACGTAACTGTGCCGCTGACAACATTTTAATGATGTTTTTTTGCTAACGCTTGCATGACAGCGGCTATATTCAGCTGGTGTTGAACGCTTGTAAATGCAGTTATTCTGCTCTCTGAAACACTCAGAGGAGAGTACTCTGGAATCAGAGTAGATAGCCGAGGAGTTGACTTACTCTCCTGCCACTCTCCTCCCTCCCTCTAGGTGGTGTCATTTGCGGTGACAGAGCTCTTGTGATCGTGAGCCTGGGGAAACAGTTTGTAGAGAACCCTCCTGTTGACCTGGCCACTCTCTACGGTGACATGTCTCCCTCCACCCCCCTGGTCTTCATCCTCAGTACCGGATCAGACCCCATGGGAGCCTTCCAACGCTTCGCCAAGGAGAGGGGATACCTGGACAGGTGAGGGGGTGGGACAGCGGGAGGATGGAGGAGAAGGGGGAGGGAGGGAGGGAGGGAGGGGTAGTTGGGTACCCCTGTCCCCCTCTCTGAGACTGTTCCCCTCTCTATGTCGGTCCCCTGCATCTCAGTATTAACAACTTGTCCTTCTTTCTCATCATGTGTCCAGGTTTGGCTGGTGGAGGCCGTCATTGTAAATAAGAATTTGTTCTTAACTGACTTGCCTAGTTAAATAAAGGTTCAATGAAAAATAAATCACTACAAATCTCTCTCTAGGTCAGGGTCCTCTCTGTCTCTCAGTATTATCTCTGTCTCTCAGTATTAACTCTCTGTCTCTCAGTATTAACTCTCTGTCTCTCAGTATTAACTCTGTCTCTCAGTATTAACTCTGTCTCTCAGTATTAACTCTCTGTCTCTCAGTATTAACTCTGTCTCTCAGTATTATCTCTGTCTCTCAGTATTAACTCTCTGTCTCTCAGTATTAACTCTGTCTCTCAGTATTATCTCTGTCTCTCAGTATTAACTCTCTGTCTCTCAGTATTAACTCTCTGTCTCTCAGTATTATCTCTGTCTCTCAGTATTAACTCTCTGTCTCTCAGTATTAACTCTCTGTCGCTCAGTATTATCTCTGTCTCTCAGTATTAACTCTCTGTCTCTCAGTATTAACTCTCTGTCTCAGTATTAACTCTGTCTCTCAGTATTAACTCTGTCTCTCAGTATTAACTCTCTGTCGCTCAGTATTATCTCTGTCTCTCAGTATTAACTCTCTGTCTCTCAGTATTAACTCTCTGTCTCTCAGTATTAACTCTCTGTCTCTCAGTATTAACTCTCTGTCGCTCAGTATTATCTCTAACTCTCAGTATCAACTCTGTCTCTCAGTATTAACTCTCTGTCTCTCAGTATTAACTCTCTGTCTCTCAGTATTAACTCTCTGTCTCTCAGTATTAACTCTCTGTCTCTCAGTATTAACTCTCTGTCTCTCAGTATTAACTCTCTGTCTCTCAGTATTAACTCTCTGTCTCTCAGTATTAACTCTCTGTCTCTCAGTATTAACTCTGTCTCTCAGTATCAACTCTGTCTCTCAGTATTAACTCTCTGTCTCTCAGTATTAACTCTCTGTCTCTCAGTATTAACTCTCTGTCTCTCAGTATTAACTCTCTGTCTCTCAGTATTAACTCTCTGTCTCTCAGTGTTATCTCTCTGTCTCTCAGTGTTATCTCTCTGTCTCTCAGTGTTATCTCTCTGTCTCTCAGTATTAACTCTCTGTCTCCCAGTATTAACTCTCTGTCTCTCAGTATTAACTCTCTGTCTCTCAGTATTAACTCTCTGTCTCTCAGTATTAACTCTGTCTCTCAGTATTAACTCTCTGTCTCTCAGTATTAACTCTCTGTCTCCCAGTATTAACTCTCTGTCTCTCAGTATTAACCCCATGTCTCTCTCTCCTGGGTGAGGTCTGTCTCTCTAGGTCAGGGTCTCTCAGTGTTAACCCCATGTCTCTCTCTCCAGGGTGAGGTCTATCTCTCTAGGTCAGGGTCTCTCAGTATTAACTCTGTCTCTCTCCAGGGTGAGGTCTATCTCTAGGTCAGGGTCTCTCAGTGTTAACTCTCTGTATCTCTCTCCAGGGTGAGGTCTATCTCTAGGTCAGGGTCTCTCAGTATTAACCCTATGTCTCTCTCTCCAGGGTGAGGTCTATCACTCTAGGTCAGGGTCTCTCAGTATTAACCCTATGTCTCTCTCTCCAGGGTGAGGTATATCTCTCTAGGTCAGGGTCTCTCAGTGTTAACCCTCTGTCTCTCTCTCCAGGGTGAGGTATATCTCTCTAGGTCAGGGTCTCTCAGTATTAACTCTGTCTCTCTCCAGGGTGAGGTCTATCTCTAGGTCAGGGTCTCTCAGTATTAACCCTGTCTCTCTCTCTCTAGGGTGAGGTATATCTCTCTAGGTCAGGGTCTCTCAGTGTTAACCCTCAGACCTCACCCTGGAGAGAGATACAATCTCTCTAGGTCAGGGTCTCTCAGTGTTAACCCTCTGTATCTCTCTCCAGGGTGAGGTCTATCTCTCTAGGTCAGGGTCTCTCAGTGTTAACCCTCTCTATCTCTCTCCAGGGTGAGGTCTATCTCTCTAAGTCAGGGTCTCTCAGTGTTAACCCTCTGTATCTCTCTCCAGGGTGAGGTCTATCTCTCTAGGTCAGGGTCTCTCAGTGTTAACCCTCTGTATCTCTCTCCAGAGTGAGGTCTATCTCTCTAAGTCAGGGTCTCTCAGTGTTAACCCTCTGTATCTCTCTCCAGAGTGAGGTCTATCTCTCTCAGTCAGGGTCTCTCAGTGTTAACCCTCTGTATCTCTCTCCAGGGTGAGGTCTATCTCTATAGGTCAGGGTCTCTCAGTGTTAACCCTCTGTATCTCTCTCCAGGGTGAGGTCTATCTCTCTAAGTCAGGGTCTCTCAGTGTTGACCCTCTGTATCTCTCCAGAGTGAGGTCTATCTCTCTAGGTCAGGGTCTCTCAGTGTTAACCCTCTGTATCTCTCTCCAGGGTGAGGTCTATCTCTCTAAGTCAGGGTCTCTCAGTGTTAACCCTCTGTATCTCTCTCCAGAGTGAGGTCTATCTCTCTCAGTCAGGGTCTCTCAGTGTTAACCCTCTGTATCTCTCTCCAGGGTGAGGTCTATCTCTCTCAGTCAGGGTCTCTCAGTGTTAACCCTCTGTATCTCTCTCCAGGGTGAGGTCTATCTCTCTAGGTCAGGGTCTCTCAGTGTTAACCCTCTGTATCTCTCTCCAGGGTGAGGTCTATCTCTCTAAGTCAGGGTCTCTCAGTGTTAACCCTCTGTATCTCTCTCCAGAGTGAGGTCTATCTCTCTAGGTCAGGGTCTCTCAGTGTTAACCCTCTGTATCTCTCTCCAGGGTGAGGTCTATCTCTCTAGGTCAGGGTCTCTCAGTGTTAACCCTCTGTATCTCTCTCCAGGGTGAGGTCTATCTCTCTAAGTCAGGGTCTCTCAGTGTTAACCCTCTGTATCTCTCTCCAGAGTGAGGTCTATCTCTCTCAGTCAGGGTCTCTCAGTGTTAACCCTCTGTATCTCTCTCCAGGGTGAGGTCTATCTCTCTAGGTCAGGGTCTCTCAGTGTTAACCCTCTGTATCTCTCTCCAGGGTGAGGTCTATCTCTCTAGGTCAGGGTCTCTCAGTGTTAACCCTCTGTATCTCTCTCCAGAGTGAGGTCTATCTCTCTAGGTCAGGGTCTCTCAGTGTTAACCCTCTGTATCTCTCTCCAGGGTGAGGTCTATCTCTAGGTCAGGGTCTCTCAGTGTTAACCCTCTGTATCTCTCTCCAGGGTGAGGTCTATCTCTAGGTCAGGGTCTCTCAGTGTTAACCCTCTTGTATCTTCTCTCCAGGGTGAGGTCTATCTCTCTAGGTCAGGTCTCTCAGTGTTAACCCTCTGTATCTTCTCCAGGGTGAGGTCTATCTCTCTAGGTCAGGGTCTCTCAGTGTTAACCTCTGTATCTCTCTCCAGGGTGAGGTCTATCTCTAGGTCAGGTCCTCAGTGTTAACCCCTGTATCTCTCCAGGGTGGGTAAGGTCTCTCTAATCTCTAGGTCAGTCAGGTCAGGGTCCTATAGCTGAGAAGATGATTCTGAAGCTCTGAAGAGCGGTAACTGGATCTTCCTCCAGAACTGTCACCTGGCTGTGTCCGGATGTTAGCCATGGAGGAACTTATCAAGACCTTCACTGAGCCGGGTCAGAAACCGCCACACACCCTACACACGCTACATATAGACACCCTAGACACACACACACACTACCTACAGACACCCTACACACACACTACATACACACACCCTACACACACACACTACCTACAGACACCCGCACACACACTACCTACAGACACCCTACACACACACTACACACATACACACACACTACCTACAGACACCCTACACACACACTACCTACAGACACCCTACACACACTCACATACACACACCCTGGCACACACAACACACACACACTACCTACAGACACCCTACACACACTACATACACACACACCCTACACACACACACTACCAACAGACACCCTACACACACACACTACATACACACTACACACACACTACATATAGACACCCTACACACACACACTACATACACACTACACACACTAAATACAGACACCCTACATATAGACCCCTACACACACACACACTACATATAGACACACTCTACACACACACCCTACACACACACACACACTACATAGACACACCCTCACACACACACCCTACACTCACACACACTACCCACAGACACCCTACACACACACTACATACAGACACCCTACATACAGACACCTACAGACACCCTACACACACACTACATATAGACACCCTACACACAGACACCCTAAACACACACACACATCACTACATACAGACACCCTAAACACACACACCTACATACAGACACCTAAACACACACACACTACCAACAGACACCCTAAACACACACATACACACTACACACACTACATATAGACACCCTACACACACACTACATATAGACACACCACACACACACTAAATACAGACACCCTAAATAGACCCCCCCTACACACACACTACATATAGACACACCCACACATAACACACACACACACTACATATAGATACCCTAAACATACATACAGAGACACCCTAAACACACACACACACCCTACACACACACCCTGCATATAACACACTAAACATACACTACATATAGACACCCTACACACACACCCTACACACACACCCCACACACAGACACCCACACCCTACACACACACCCTACACACCCACACCCTATATACAGACACCCTACACACACACCCTACATACAGACGCCCTAAACACACACACCCCTACATACAGACAAACACTGTAGACACACACCCTACATATAGACACACCCCCTACATACAGACACCCCAAAACACACACACACCCTACATATAGACACCCTCACACACAGACACCCTAAACACACACACACCCTACATACAGAATTCTAAACACACACACACTACATATAGACACACCCTACATACAGACACCCTAAACACACACACACACACCCTACACACAGACACCCTAAACACACACACCCTACATATGACACCCTAAAACACACACACACTCTACACACACACAATTCCTACACACACACCCTACATACACACACCCTACATACAGACACCCTACATACAGACACCCTAAACACACACACACACACTACATATAGACACACCCTACACACACACTACATACATACACCCTACACACACACACTACTTACAGACACCCTACACACACACACTACCTACAGACACCCTACACACACACTACATACACACACCCTACACACACACACTACCTACAGACACCCTACACACACACTACCTACAGACACCCTACACACATACTACATACACACACCCTACACACACACACTACCTACAGACACCCTACACACACACTACATACACACTACACACACTACATATAGACGCCCTACACACACACTACATATAGACACACCCTACACACACACTAAATACAGACACCCTACAAATAGACCCCTACACACACACTACATATAGACACACCCTACACACACACCTTACACACACACACACTACATATAGACACACCCTACACACACACACACTACATATAGATACCCTAAACATACACTACATAAACCCTAAACACACACACACACACACCCTACATATAGACACCCTACATACAGACACCCTAAGACACACACACACACTACATACAGACACCCTAAACACCCCCACACACACTCTACATATAGACACACCCTACATACAGACACCCTAAACACACACACACCCTACATACAGACACCCTAAAACACACACACACACACCTACATATAGACTAACATACATCATATACACACCCTACACACACACACACACACACACCCTACATATAGACACCCATACACTACATACACACCCTAAACACACACACGCACCATTTATATTGACAGATATTCTACAGTATATGACAT
This sequence comes from Oncorhynchus keta, assembly GCF_023373465.1. NCBI lineage: Eukaryota > Metazoa > Chordata > Actinopteri > Salmoniformes > Salmonidae > Oncorhynchus > Oncorhynchus keta. The sequence continues at coordinate 20,173,170 of NC_068436.1, forward strand.
CCGAGGTCATATAGGTAGGATGCAGGATTTGTTCTTAACAGAATTGCCTAGTTAAATAAAAGGTAAAATAAACAGACAAACAGATGTCCTAACCCGACTACACACAAAACTCTACACACACACACCCTCTACATATAGACACCCTACACAAACACCCTGGAGTGGTTGAAAAACTGTTTTAATGACTCCAACCTAAGTGATAGAAACTTCCAACATACAGACACCCTAAAATCAGGTACCCTACAGGTGTTGCTGTGTGGGTTACACACACACAGGATGACATATAGAATGGCCCTAAACACACACACCCTGCACCTGCGGCTGTCCTAAACACTGGACACCCTACATACAGACACGCAAACCTACACTGACTGACCCTATGTAGACACCCAACACAGTTTACACCCTACTACAGACATTCTGTCACCTCCTCCCTGTTAGACACGGGGTGATCCAGAACACTCAGCTGTTCCTGAGCTCCATGCCCACCCTAAGGTGTTCCACTGTCACCCCTCCAGAACTCTGTCAACACACACACACCTTTACACACAGGCAATAGATTCTACAACTCAAACTTCGGTTCTACTACACCCTTTTTAGATTCTGGATACACTCAGTCTTAGATGACAGAAACCTCAGTCTTAGGTTCTACACACCCTCATACTTTGGACACCTAAAGACATCACAGTCCTAGGTTCAGACAACTCTAGACTTAGTTCTACACACACAGTCTTAGGTTCATATAGACATAACATACAGACTACACTAAAACACACACACACACCCTAGTTATACAGACACCCTCAACACACACACACCCTACATTTAGACAGATTGCCTCAACCTTAGACACACTCACACACACACACCTACATACAGGACACCCTAAACTCACACCAGCACACCCTACATACAGACACCTAAACACACACACACACCCAACATATAGACACCCTACATACAGACACCTAAACACACACACACACCCTACATATAGACACCCTCATCAGACACCCTAAACACACACACACCCTACATATAGACACCCTGCATACATAAACCCTAAACACACACACACACACACACCTACATATAGACACCCTACATACAGACACCCTAAACACACACACACCCTACATACTACACCCTAAACAGCCACACACCCTACATATAGACACCCTCACAACACAGCACACCCTACATATAGACACCCTACACACACACACACCCTACATACAGACACCCTAAACACACACACACCCTAGCATGGACACCCTAAACACACACACACACACCCTACATATAGACACCCTACATACAGACACACTAAACACACACACACCACCCTACATACAGACACCCTAAGCCACTCCACACACCCTACATACAGACACCCTCAACCTTACACACACCCAACATATAGACACCCTCATACAGACACACTAAACACACACACACACACCCTACATAGCCACTCCTCTCAACACACACACCCTCTCAGACACCCTAAACACACACACAACCTACATACAGACACCTAAACACACACACACACACACCCTACATACAGACACCCTCAACCACAGCCACACCTACATATAGACACCCCTCAACATAAAACCCTAAACACACACACACACACACCCTACATATAGACACCCTACTCAGACACCCTAAACCACACCCTACAACCAGACACCCTAAACACTTAGCCACACCTACATCAGACACCCTACACACACACACAACCATTTATAGCCATATTCCAACCTTATGCCATCCTGGGTCAAGGTAGGATTAAGATTTGTTCTCAACTTAGCCTAGTTAAATAAAGGTCAAATAAAATAAATAAATAAAACAAAACAAAGTAGATGTCTCAACCTTGCCAAAACTATAGTTTGTTTACAAGAAATTTGTAGCCAGTGGTTGAAAAAAATAGTTTTAATGACTCCAACCTTAGCCGTGATGTAAACTTCCCACTTCAACTGTATGTACCTGGGTCTCAAGGTGGTGTGAGGTGTTGCTCTGTGGTTAGCCAGTCAGGACACAGGATGAATGGGATTTGAATGGCTCTCACACACACACCCTGCACCTGCGGCTGTCCTGTGCTGCTGGACCTCTCTACGACACGCTATGGACTGGACTGACCCTTAGTGTGTGCCTGTCAATGTCTACTGACTCATTCTGTCACCTCCTCCCTGTTAGACACGGTGATCCATGAGAACTTCAGGTTGTTCCTGAGCTCCATGCCCACCAAGGTGTTC
>NC_068436.1:20180433-20208485 GCF_023373465.1 Oncorhynchus keta
TGCCTGTCTCCCTCCTTGCCTGTCTCCCTGCATGTCTCCCTTCCCGCCTCCCTGTCTGCCTGTTTCCTAGCCGGGTCCTCCATTATTCACATTACTGCTGACCACTGTGAGGTTCTGAGAGGTTTAGTAGCAGGGAAGACCCTGAGGTTCTGGGAGGTTTAGTAGCAGGGAAGACCCTGAGGTTCTGGGAGGTTTAGTAGCAGGGAAGACCCTGAGGTTCTGGGAGGTTTAGTAGCAGGGAAGACCCTGAGGTTCTGGGAGGTTTAGTAGCAGGGAAGACCCTGAGGTTCTGGGAGGTTTAGTAGCAGGGAAGACCCTGAGGTTCTGGGAGGTTTAGTAGCAGGGAAGACCCTGCGGTTCTGGGAGGTTTAGTAGCAGGAAGACCCTGAGGTTCTGGGAGGTTTAGTAGCAGGGAAGACCCTGAGGTTCTGGGAGGTTTAGTAGCAGGAAGACCCTGAGGTTCTGGGAGGTTTAGTAGCAGGGAAGACCCTGAGGTTCTGGGAGGTTTAGTAGCAGGGAAGACCCTGAGGTTCTGGGAGGTTTAGTAGCAGGAAGACCCTGAGGTTCTGGGAGGTTTAGTAGCAGGGAAGACCCTGAGGTTCTGGGAGGTTTAGTAGCAGGTATTGTTGTGAATTGTTACTACTGTTACTACTGTACTTTTGTAGCTAGGAACACAAGCATTTCGCTACACCTGCAATAACATGGATTTGATTTGAGAATGATGTTTGACAAGGAGGTGTCCACATACACTATATTACTACACTATATTACTACACTATATTACTACACTATATTACTACACTATATTACTACACTATATTACTACACTATATTACTACACTTCATTACTACACTTCATTACAAAAAGTATCTCTAAACTGACATGTTTTTCCCCTTTTTCAAATTTGACCTTCTAATTCTGATTATACATCATGTAAAATATATTGTGTGATTACACACTCCTGAGGCCAGATTTGATTTCATGACTGATGTCTTCCATTCTTCTGTTTTTTCAGGCTTTGTAATGTTTGTTTAACTGTTGTATTCCATTTGAAAAAATCATTGGGTGTTTAACCTATAGCATGATATAGTTTTAAACATCCTGAATCAGTGTTCCTCTCTCACTTAGTGTAATAACTGAAAGAAGGGTTCCCTGTTCTGCATACTAAAGTTTAGAACCTCTATTAGAACCTTCCATTTACCCAGCAGAACCTCTGTTCCACCTCCACTCTGTCTGTAATAGGAATGATTCCAAATGTGCACATGTGTTTTCCACAGCAGGTTCATGTGAAGTGGGTCGTGTTCATTAGGGAAATGAGTGTAAAACCAACATGAGCATTTCTTCTGGAGGTAGCCCCTCCAGGTTTCTGTCCATGTTCTTCCTTTCAGTACCTAATGACTCCCCCACCTCACCCCTCTCCCCCAGGGGAGATAACCTACGGAGGCAGGGGTGACTGATGCCTGGGACCAGCGCTGTCTCCGCACCATCCTCAAACGGTTCTTTCTCCTGTCACCCTGGACCCAGGGTACACCTTCTCCACCTCAGGTGAAGACCACTGTGTGTGTGTGTGCGTGCAAATTTGTGTGTACAATTTGTGTGTACAAATGTTGCTGAATCTGAGAAACGGGGAAAGGTGTGTCCTGTTGTGTGTCTGTGTGTTCAGTGAGATCTAACTGTTGGTATTCTGTCTGTGTGTGTTCAGTGAGATCTAACTGTTGGTATTCTGTCTGTGTGTGTTCAGTGAGATCTAACTGTTGGTATTCTGTCTGTGTGTGTTCAGTGAGATCTAACTGTTGGTATTCTGTCTGTGTGTGTTCAGTGAGATCTAACTGTTGGTATTCTGTCTGTGTGTGTTCAGTGAGATCTAACTGTTGGTATTCTGTCTGTGTGTTCAGTGAGATCTAACTGTTGGTATTCTGTCTGTGTGTGTTCAGTGAGATCTAACTGTTGGTATTCTGTCTGTGTGTGTTCAGTGAGATCTAACTGTTGGTATTCTGTCTGTGTGTGTTCAGTGAGATCTAACTGTTGGTATTCTGTCTGTGTGTGTTCAGTGAGATCTAACTGTTGGTATTCTGTCTGTGTGTGTTCAGTGAGATCTAACTGTTGGTATTCTGTCTGTGTGTGTTCAGTGAGATCTAACTGTTGGTATTCTGTCTGTGTGTGTTCAGTGAGATCTAACTGTTGGTATTCTGTCTGTGTGTGTTCAGTGAGATCTAACTGTTGGTATTCTGTCTGTGTGTGTTCAGTGAGATCTAACTGTTGGTATTCTGTCTGTGTGTGTTCAGTGAGATCTAACTGTTGGTATTCTGTCTGATCTAACTGTTGGTATTCTGTCTGTGTGTCAGTGAGATCTAACTGTTGGTATTCTGTCTGTGTGTGTTCAGTGAGATCTAACTGTTGGTATTCTGTCTGTGTGTTCAGTGAGATCTAACTGGTATTCTGTCTGTGTGTTCAGTGAGATCTAACTGTTGGTATTCTGTCTGTGTGTGTTCAGTGAGATCTAACTGTTGGTATTCTGTCTGTGTGTGTTCAGTGAGATCTAACTGTTGGTATTCTGTCTGTGAGATCTAACTGTTGGTATTCTGTCTGTGTGTTCAGTGAGATCTAACTGTTGGTATTCTGTCTGTGTGTGTTCAGTGAGATCTAACTGTTGGTATTCTGTCTGTGTGTGTTCAGTGAGATCTAACTGTTGGTATTCTGTCTGTGTGTGTTCAGTGAGATCTAACTGTTGGTATTCTGTCTGTGTGTGTTCAGTGAGATCTAACTGTTGGTATTCTGTCTGTGTGTTCAGTGAGATCTAACTGTTGGTATTATTCTGTGTGTGTGTGTGTATTCTGTCTGTGTGTGTCTACTTTGCCCCGAGGCAGACAGACTGAGTGACTATAACAGGTACATAGAGAACCTTCCTCTCATAGACGACCCTGAGATCTTTGGTATGCACGAGAACGCCAACCTCGCCTTCCAGGTTCGACACTTCACTCTGCTTATATATTCTCACCTTTAGCTCAGTGGGCTAATACTGGCTTGGGGACAGTTAACTATACAGTACCTAATTCAAATTTGTTTTCCACAGATTTTGTTCATGTACTGTCTGAAAATAAGAGGTCACATCACTAATACAAAACATGTATTTAGCCAGTTAAGAGGAGAACATTACCTTTGATGCTGACAACATGGATACATACTATAGGTGTATATAGTCTGTGTCCTGTGGGTTACTTGTCATCCCTAAAGCGGTGAGGTCTTGTCTGTCTGTACAGCGTCTGGAGACTATGACCCTGATCAACACCATCCTGGAGGTACAGCCTCGCTCGTCAGCCCGCGGCGGGGGCAAGAGCAACGACGAGATCGTCCACGAGCTGGCCGACTCCATCCTCGCCAAGATCCCGGGTGAGAGAGAGACGCACGTAAACACACACACACACACACATCCCAGGCTTGATTTATTCTGGTGCTTTTACGGTTTGATGTTCGCTTTGGTTTGAAATTAAAGTTAGTCTCTCTAAACTCATTATAGTGTGGTTGAAGTCACTGTCTGATCTGTCTGCCTGTCTCTCTGTCTGTGTCTGTCTCTCTGTCTGTGTCTGTCTGTCTGTCTGTCTGTCTGTCTGTCTGTCTGTGTCTGGCTGGCTGGCTGGCTGGCTGTCTCTGGCTGGTCTGTCTGTCTGTCTGTCTGGCTGTCTGTCTGTCTGTCTGTCTGTCTGGCTGTCTGTCTGGTTGTCTGTCTCTCTTTCTGTCTGTCTGTCTGTCTGTCTGTCTGTCTGTCTGTCTGTCTGTCTGTCTGTCTGTCTGTGTGTCCGATCTGTCTCTGTCTGTGTATCTATCTGATCTCTGTCTGTCTGTTATCTGATCTGTGTCTGTCTCTCTTCTGTCTGTCTGTCTGTCTGTCTGTCTGTCTCTCTTTCTGTCTGTCTGTCTGTCTGTCTGTCTGTCTGTCTGTCTGTGTCTGTGTCTGTCTCTGTCTGTCTGTGTCTGTCTCTTTCTGACTGTCTGTCTGTGTCTGTCTGTCTGTGTGTCCGTCTGTCTCTGTCTGTGTCTGTCTGATCTGTCTCTGTCTGTGTCTGTCTATCTGTCTGTGTCTGTCTCTGTCTGTCTGTCTGTGTCTGTCTGTCTGTCTCTCTGTCTGTGTCTGTCTGTCTGTCTGTCTGTCTGTCTGTCTGTCTGTCTGTCTGTCTTCTGTCTGTCTGTCTGTGTCTGTCTCTGTCTGTCTGTCTGTGTCTGTCTGTCTGTCTGTCTGTCTGTCTGTCTGTCTGTCTGTCTGTCTGTCTCAGAGTGTCTGTCTCTATGGATGAGTCAGTCTGCTCTGTTCTGTCGGTCTGTCTGATCACCACCTCCTGTCTGTCAGGAAGTGTCTGTCTAACTCTGTCTGTCTGTGTCTGTCTGATCTGTCAGGGGTCTGTCTGTCTGTGTCTGTCAGCCATTCTGTCTGTATTTAAATCTGTCTGTGTATTTGATCTGTCTCACTGTGGAGGGACATACAGTGCATTGAATCTATTCTTTCTGTGTTCTGTAAAATGTATTGTCTGTTTCTCAATCTATGTCTGGTAAAGTCAAATCTGTCTCTGTCGGTCTGTCTTATTTTTTTGTTACATTTCTGTCTGTCTGTCTGTCCTTTCAGTGATGTCTGTCTGTCTGGGTCTGTCTGATCTGTCACTCTGTCTGTCTGTGTCTCTCTGATCTGTCTCAAGCTCTGTCAGGTTGTATCTGATCTGTCACAGCTGTCAGGTCTGTGTCTGATGTTGATCTGTCTCATGTCGGTCTGGTGGGCCATCTGACATTTGTCTGTCTGATCTGCATTGTCTTGTCTGTTTTCTTAGGGTTGTCTCTGTCTGTCTGAGTCTCAGTGCTCTGTCTGTCTGTCTGTGTCTGTCTCATCTTTCTGTCCTGACTATTCTCCCAGCCCCTGCCGTGAAAAACATCCCCACAACATGATCTGTCACCACCATGCTGTCTGATGGTGACTGTCTCTGTCTGTCTGTCTGATCTGTCAATCTGTCTGATCTGTCTCTGTCTGTCTGTGTCTGTCTGTCTGTGTCTGTCTGATCTGTCTCTCTGTCGGTCTGTCTCCTCAGAGTGTCTGGATATGGATGAGGCAGCAGAGGCTCTGTTTATTCGTGACGCCAACGGACGCCTCAACTCCCTCACCACCGTCCTCGGACAGGAAGTAGACCGCTTTAACAACCTGCTGCGGGTCCTCAGGGTGAGTCAGAACCCACTACCCTGGGTCAGGCATTAGAGGTCAGGGGTCAGGCATTAGAGGTCAGGGGTCCCAGTTGTCAGCCATTCATTTTTCAGTGTATTTAAATGCTGTTTGCCAAATCAGGTAGATGATGATTGGTAATGGAAATGCATTGAAAAAGTCCTTGATGAAATGTTAGGACAGCTGTATCGGTCCATGGTTCCAGCTGCTGCCCCTAGGTCTCAATGGAAGGTCCCAGAGGCAGGAGGTTGGAGGGACATTTACAGTGCATTCGAAATCTATTCATCCCCTTGACTTTTTCCACATTTTGTTACAGCCTTATTCTAGCAGCCTCCAAATGTATTAAATGTAGTTTTGTTTCATCAATCTACACACAATAGCCCATAAAGACAAAGCAACAAAAATAGTTAAAAAATGTTGGCTTTTAAATTATTATTATTTTTTTTTACAAATTCACATGTTACATTTACATAGATATATCAGACCCTTTTCAGAATAAACTTTGTTGAAGCATGTGTTGGCAGTGATTACGAAGCCTGAATGTGTCTTGGGTATATATATATATATGCAGCCACATTGTTGGCAAAGCTTGTGACTCCTGATTTTGTTGGGAGTTTCTCCAAACACTTCTTCTCTTCAGATCCTCCCTCCAGGTGCTCTGTCAGGCTTGGATGGGTGATGTCAGAGGAGATGGACAGCTATTTTCAGGTCCAAACCAGAGATGTCAGATTGGATTCAAACCCCTGGCCAGCTGGGTTGGGCCACTCAAGGACATTCAGAGACTTGTCCTGAAGCCACGTGTTCCTGCAGTTGTCTTGTCTGTTTGCTTAAGGGTTTTTGTCCTGTTGGAAGACACAGTGAACTAGTCTCTCAGCGCTCTGGAGCAAGTTTTCATCAAGGATCTCTCTGTACTTTGCTCCGTTCATCTTTCCTCAGATCCTGACTAGTCTCCTGCCACTGATGAAAACATCCCCACATCACATGATGCTGCCACCACCATGCTTCACCGTAGGGATGGTGCCAGGTTGTCTCCAGACGTGACTTGTGTGTCTTGTGTTGTCATTCAGACCAAAGTGTTCAATGTGTGTTGTTTCATCAGACCAGAGAATCTTGTTGTCATTTCTCACTTGTGTGTTTGTGTGTTGGTCTGAGAGTTCTTTAGTGTGCCTCTTGGCAAACTCAGATGATAAGACTTGTGTGTGTGTGTTGTTTACATCAGAGGAGTGTGCTTCCACTTCCACTTGCCACTCTACTATAAAGGCCTGATTGTGTGGAGTGCTGCAGAGATGATTGTCCATCTACACAGAGAGACTCTAGAGCTCTGTCAGTGTTGACCATCAGATGGGGTCTTGGTCTGTGTGTTGTCATGACCAAGGCCCTTCTCCCTGATTGCTCAGTTTGGCCAGGCAGCCAGCTCTAGTTAGAGTCTTGTCATTACATCAAACGTTTTCCATTATAGAATGATGGAAGACACTGTTCTGTGTGGGGACCTTCAATGCTGCAGACAGTTGTTTTGTACCTTACCCCAGATCTGTGCCTCTGTGTGTTGTCACACAATCCTGTCTCAGAGGTCTACGGTTTTTGCTCTGACATGCACTGTCAACTGTTGGTACCTTATATAGATCTCATTAAGCACAGGAGGTTGGTGGCACCATTTTATGAGGATGGGTGTTGTCAATGACTGGAACCGAATCAGTTGAATGGGATCAATTACACCAATACACTTGTGTGTGATGCCATTCCATTTGATCCAGACATTATGATGAGCCGTTCTGTCCCTCATCAGATCCACTGATCTCAACGATGATCCATGGAAATGGGAAACAGGAAACAGGATGCATTACATCAGAGCTTGTGTGTTTTGAGTTTCATTACATCAGATGGGAAGGTTGAATAGTTATGTAAATGTTATATTTCATTTTTTATATAATATTTTGTCAAACATTTCTAAAACCCTGTTTTGTGTTGTCATTATATGGTATTGTGTGTAGATTGATGAGGGGAAAATATAATTGGATCCATTTTAGAATAAAGGCTGTAATGTAACAAAATGTGGAAAAGGGGAATGTTTGTGTTTGAATACTTCAGAAGAATCTGAATGTGTTTATAAGGACAGATGCTGCAGCCACATTGTTGGCAAACCGTTACTGCAGTGGTGTGTTGTCTCTGGGTTTATGATGTTCTGTTGTGGATGTCATCAGATAAACACCCACAAACACTTCTCCTCACATTCAGCCTCCCTCCCTCCCTCCCCAGGTGTCTCTGTGTACCCTCCAGAAGGCTATAGCAGGGCTGGTGGTGATGTCAGAGGAGATGGAGAGGATCTACACCAGTTTCCTCAACAACCAGGTTCCAAACCACTGGAGCACCTCAGCTTACCCCTCCCTCAAACCCCTGGCCAGCTGGGTTAAAGACCTGGCCCTCAGGACCTGTCTTCATCGAGGTGACAGAGACTGTGTGTTCTCTCTCATAGACACTTGTTGCTGTACAGTTGGGTCATTGAACCTGTCTTTAAGTCCTGAGTCAGACAGACTTTTACCCCCATAACCACATTTTGTGTACATATGTATGATGTACACGACATCAGTGAAACACTGTGTTGTCATTACATCAGATGGGAGACTTGTGTGTCTGGTGTTGTCATTACATCAGATGGAGACTTGTGTGTTTGTGTGTTGTCATTACATCAGATGGGAGACTTGTGTGTTTGTGTGTTGTCATTACATCAGATGATAAGACTTGTGTGTTTGTGTGTTGTCATTACATCAGATGGGAGACTGTGTGTTGTCATTACATCAGATGGGAGACTTGTGTCATTACATCAGATGTAAGACTTGTGTGTGTGTGTTGTCATTACATCAGATGGGAGACTTTGTGTGTCTGTGTGTTGTCATTACATCAGATGGGAGACTTGTGTGTTTGTGTGTTGTCATTACATCAGATGGGAGACTTGTGTGTCTGTGTGTTGTCATTACATCAGATGGGAGACTTGTGTGTCTGTGTGTTGTCATTACATCAGATGGGAGACTTGTGTGTTGTGTGTTGTCATTACATCAGATGGGAGACTTGTGTGTTGTGTGTTGTCATTACATCAGATGGGAGACTGTGTGTTTGTGTGTTGTCATTACATCAGATGGGAGACTTGTGTGTCATTACATCAGATGGGAGACTTGTGTCAGTCTGTGTGTGTTGTCATTACATCAGATGATCAGAGACTTGTGTGTTTGTGTGTTGTCATTACATCAGATGGGAGACTTGTGTGTTTGTGTGTTGTCATTACATCAGATGGGAGACTTGTGTGTCTGTGTGTTGTCATTACATCAGATGGGAGACTTGTGTGTTGTGTGTTGTGTTCAGATGGGAGACTTGTGTGTCTGTGTGTTGTCATTACATCAGATGGGAGACTTGTGTGTCTGTGTGTTGTCATTACATCAGATGTGTTGTCATTAGATCAGATGGGAGACTTGTGTGTCTGTGTGTTGTCATTACATCAGATGGGAGACTTGTGTGTCTGTGTGTTGTCATTACATCAGATGGGAGACTTGTGTGTCTGTGTGTTGTCATTACATCAGATGAGACTTGTGTGTCTGTGTGTTGAGACTTGTGTGTCAGATCTGTGTGTTGTCATTACATCAGATGGGAGACTTGTGTGTCTGTGTGTTGTCATTACATCAGATGGGAGACTTGTGTGTCTGTGTGTTGTCATTACATCAGATGGGAGTGTGTCTGTGTGTTGTCATTACATCAGATGGTCATTACATCAGATGGGAGACTTGTGTGTTTGTGTGTTGTCATTACATCAGATGGGAGACTTGTGTGTTTGTGTGTTGTCATTACATCAGATGGGAGACTTGTGTGTCTGTGTGTTGTCATTACATCAGATGGGAGACTTGTGTGTCTGTGTGTGTTGTCATTACATCAGATGGGAGACTTGTGTGTTTGTGTGTTGTCATTACATCAGATGGGAGACTTGTGTTGTCATCAGATGTCTGTGTGTTGTCATTACATCAGATGGGAGACTTGTGTGTTTGTGTGTTGTCATTACATCATGGGAGACTTGTGTGTTTGTGTGTTGTCATTACATCAGATGGAAGACTTGTGTTTGTGTGTTGTCATTACATCAGATGGGAGACTGTGTGTCTGTGTGTTGTCATTACATCAGATGATAAGACTTGTGTGTCTGTGTGTTGTCATTACATCAGATGGAAGACTTGTGTCTGTGTGTTGTCATTACATCAGATGGTAGACTTGTGTGTTTGTGTGTTGTCATTACATCAGATGGTAGACTTGTGTGTTTGTGTGTTGTCATTACATCAGATGGTAGACTTGTGTGTTTGTGTGTTGTCATTACATCAGATGGTAGACTCGTGTGTTTGTGTGTTGTCATTACATCAGATGGAAAGACTCTTACATATGTAGGCAATGTGGTGATATAGTGGAAACAGAACATCTATGTTTGTGTGCTCTTGTTGTTAACATTTCTGTGATCATACCACCATATCACACTCAGACGAATGTGGATTTTCTCTTACAGGAACTCCGCCCAGGCACACACACACACACACACACACACACACACACACACACACACACACACACACACACACACACACACACACACACACACACACACACACACACACACACACACACACACACACACACACACACACACACACACACACACACACACACACACACACACACACACACACACACACACACACAGAGTCATTATCAGGGGTAGTGAGATGGGATGATGTGATGAGAGAATCATGTTTAAACATTAGCAGCACGCCATCCACTTCAGACTGACTTCTTTCTTTCTCATCTCTTACTCCCACGTTCTATTCTTCTGTGTCCTTGCTCTGCATTTACCCATCTCTATCTCTCTCTTTCTCTCTTTCCCTCTCCCTAGTCTTCTCTCTTTCCCTCTCCCTAGTCTTCTCTCTTTCCCTCTCCCTAGTCTTCTCTCTTTCCCTCTCCCTAGTCTTCTCCTTTCCCTCCCTAGTCTTCTCTCTTTCCCTCTCCCTAGTCTTCTCTCTTCTCTCTTTCCCTCTCCCTAGTCTTCTCTCTTTCTCTCTTTCCCTCTCCCTAGTCTTCTCTCTTTCCCTCCCTCCCTAGTCTTCTCTCTTTCCCTCTCCCTAGTCTTCTCTCTTTCCCTCTCCCTAGTCTTCTCTCTTTCCCTCTCCCTAGTCTTCTCTCTTTCTCTCTTTCCCTCTCCCTAGTCTCCTCTGTCTTTCCCTCACCCTAGTCTTCTCTTTCCCTCTCCCTAGTCTTCTCTCTTTCTATCTTTCCCTCTCCCTAGTCTCCTCTGTCTTTCCCTCACCCTAGTCTTCTCTCTTTCCCTCTCCCCAGTCTTCTCTCTCTCTCTTTCCCTCTCCCTAGTCTCCTCTGTCTTTCCCTCTCCCTAGTCTTCTCTCTTTCCCTCTCCCTAGTCTTCTTTCTTTCTCTCTTTCCCTCTCCCTTGTCTTCTCTCTTTCCCTCTCCCTAGTCTCCTCTGTCTTTCCCTCTCCCTAGTCTTCTCTCTTTCCCTCTCCCTAGTCTTCTCTCTTTCCTCTCCCTAGTCTCCTCTGTCTTTCCCTCTCCCTCGTCTTCTCTCTTCTTTCTCTCTTTCCCTCTCCCTAGTCTTCTCTCTTTCTCTCTTTCCCTCTCCCTAGTCTCCTCTGTCTTTCCCTCTCCCTAGTCTTCTCTCTTTCCCTCTCCCTAGTCTTCTCTCTTTCCCTCTCCCTAGTCTTCTCTCTTTCCCTCTCCCTAGTCTTCTCTCTTTCCCTCTCCCTAGTCTTCTCTCTTTCCCTCTCCCTAGTCTTCTCTCTTTCTCTCTTTCCCTCTCCCTAGTCTCCTCTGTCTTTCCCTCACCCTAGTCTTCTCTCTTTCCCTCTCCCGAGTCTTCTCTCTTGTTTGTCTCTCTATCCCTAGTCTTCTTTCTTTCTCTCTTTCCCTCTACCTAGTCTTCTCTCTTTCCCTCTCCCTAGTCTTCTCTTTTTTCTCCCCTCTCTCCCTAGTCTTCTCTCTCTCTTTTCTCCCTCTCTCTCCTAGTCTTGACAGCCTCAATTAGGTTCTGGGAACTGAGATTTTCTCCCTCTCTCTCCCTAGTCTTCTCTCTTTTTCTCCCTATCTCTCCCTAGTCTTCTACACTGTCTCCTCTGTTCTCTCAAATCCAGTTTTTCTATTCTTCCTCTCTCCTAGTCTAACCCCAGTCTCTCTCTCAATAACCCAATCAAAATATGTTTTTTCTGGTCCAAGTCTTCCTCTGTTCTCTAGTCAATATTATGTAGTATTTTCACCGTCTCCTCCCTCTCCCTCGTTCTCTAGTCAATATTTTGTCTCCTGGTCTCTCCCTAATCTGTTCTCTAGTCAATTTTTCTATTAAATATCACTCCACTAGTCTGTTCTCTAGTCAATATTATTGTTTGTCTCTATCTCCAGTCTCCTCTCTTCTCTAGTCAATTGACATTTTCTATTAGCACTAGTCAAACATATGTTAACAATGCCAAAGCCAGTGAACTAGATGATAATCTCAGTACACACTCTCTCTGTTCTCTGTCCATCTCTCATTAAATATCTCTGTGCACACGTCTCCTCTGTTCTCCCCAGATTATGTAGTATTAAATATCACTGGTCAGTACACACTGTTCCGAGAGACTGGTCTTAGTCTGTGTGTTACGCAATCCCTAAATGTCTAAACACACAGACAGATGAACATAACCCCAGTCTCTGGTGACAGCCTTACATATTAGGTTCTGGGAACTGAGATTAACATAACACCAATCAAAATCACCCTCTCCTTCGTGTATCACTGGTGTGTGTGTGTCTGTGTGTGTGTGTTCATATCACTGGTCAAACACAACTTCCCTCTGTCTGTGTATTTGTATTAAAGATCACTGGTCAGATCACTGTCTCCTCTGTTCTCTAGGGTATTAAATATCACTGGTCCCAAATCCTTCTGGTAGTATTAAATATCTCTGGACTATTCTTCTCCTTATGTAGGCTTCCTCACTGGTCAGTACACACCGTCTCCTCTGTTCTCTAGTCAATATTATGTAGTATTAAATATCACTGGTCAGTACACACTGTCTCCTCTGTTCTCTAGTCAATATTATGTAGTATTAAATATCACTGGTCAGTACACACTGTCTCCTCTGTTCTCTAGTCAATATTATGTAGTATTAAATATCACTGGTCAGTACACACTGTCTCCTCTGTTCTCTAGTCAATATTATGTAGTATTAAATATCACTGGTCAGTACACACTGTCTCCTCTGTTCTCTAGTCAATATTATGTAGTATTAAATATCACTGGTCAGTACACACTGTCTCCTCTGTTCTCTAGTCAATATTATGTAGTATTAAATATCACTGGTCAGTACACACTGTCTCCTCTGTTCTCTAGTCAATATTATGTAGTATTAAATATCACTGGTCAGTACACACCGTCTCCTCTGTTCTCTAGTCAATATTATGTAGTATTAAATATCACTGGTCAGTACACACTGTCTCCTCTGTTCTCTAGTCAATATTATGTAGTATTAAATATCACTGGTCAGTACACACTGTCTCCTCTGTTCTCTAGTCAATATTATGTAGTATTAAATATCACTGGTCAGTACACACTGTCTCCTCTGTTCTCTAGTCAATATTATGTAGTATTAAATATCACTGGTCAGTACACACAGTCTCCTCTGTTCTCTAGTCAATATTATGTAGTATTAAATATCACTGGTCAGTACACACTGTCTCCTCTGTTCTCTAGTCAATATTATGTAGTATTAAATATCACTGGTCAGTACACACTGTCTCCTCTGTTCTCTAGTCAATATTATGTAGTATTAAATATCACTGGTCAGTACACACCGTCTCCTCTGTTCTCTAGTCAATATTATGTAGTATTAAATATCACTGGTCAGTACACACTGTCTCCTCTGTTCTCTAGTCAATATTATGTAGTATTAAATATCACTGGTCAGTACACACCATCTCCTCTGTTCTCTAGTCAATATTATGTAGTATTAAATATCACTGGTCAGTACACACTGTCTCCTCTGTTCTCTAGTCAATATTATGTAGTATTAAATATCACTGGTCAGTACACACTGTCTCCTCTGTGTTTCTAGTCAGTATTAAATATCACTGGTCAGTACACACTGTCTCCTCTGTTCTCTAGTCAATATTATGTAGTATTAAATATCACTGGTCAGTACACACTGTCTCCTCTGTTCTCTAGTCAATATTATGTAGTATTAAATATCACTGGTCAGTACACACTGTCTCCTCTGTTCTCTAGTCAATATTCATGTTATTAGTCCTATGAACAGAGAAAGTGAAATATTCCTTGATATTAAAAAAGACCCAAGCCGCTAATTATAACAACAAACCAAGCCTACCTATACACTTTCCTCCTCATTCATTACTGCTGCACTGCTTGTTGTAGCGCTGAGGGGAAATAGGAAGAACTCGCATTTAATGGCTTATATAAGTGTTGAATACAAAGTGTTGACAGGGCTGAGTCAGACCTTAAACATCAACTCACTCATATATACAGCAGATCTCTGCTCTATTCGTTGACAGTCTCTCTCTGGTCATGGTTTTAAACGTTTTCAAATCTCACAGTATCAATTTTGCCCGTAACTTTCTTTCGTGCCTGCTACATTACTCCAAACATGGTCATCTGAGCATTTGATGGGCCAGCGGTGGCATAGTGCACTTGATTTCCTCTCCAGGCCCACCGGGACGGCAGAGTTTGTACCTTAAGTCACATACCTGGAGCGCAGGGCAGCTGAATGGGCTGCACCCACCACCATCTACCACCAACAGAGACTGATAGAAAAACTAGGAACACAAGGCTTTATCGTTATTTACAGAAATGTTTGGTGATGGACTAGAGATGCCTGGGAGATGGACCGGTTGGTGACCACTGATATAGTATGTTGTTGGGTTATTTACAGAAATGTTTGGTGATGGACTAGATGCCTGGGAGATGGACCGGTTGGTGACCACTGATATAGTATGTTGTTGGGTTATTTACAGAAATGTTTGGTGATGGACTAGATGCCTGGGAGATGGACCGGTTGGTGACCACTGATATAGTATGTTGTTGGGTTATTTACAGAAATGTTTGGTGATGGACTAGATGCCTGGGAGATGGACCGGTTGGTGACCACTGATATAGTATGTTGTTGGGGTTATTTACAGAAATGTTTGGTGATGGACTAGATGCCTGGGAGATGGACCGGTTGGTGACCACTGATATAGTATGTTGTTGGGGTTATTAACAGAAATGTTTGGTGATGGACTAGATGCCTGGGAGATGGACCGGTTGGTGACCACTGATATAGTATGTTGTTGGGTTATTTACAGAAATGTTTGGTGATGGACTAGATGCCTGGGAGATGGACCGGTTGGTGACCACTGATATAGTATGTTGTTGGGTTATTAACAGAAATGTTTGGTGATGGACTAGATGCCTGGGAGATGGACCGGTTGTGACCACTGATATAGTATGTTGTTGGGTTATTAACAGACATGTTTGGTGATGGACTAGATGCCTGGGAGATGGACCGGTTGGTGACCACTGATATAGTATGTTGTTGGGGTTATTTACAGAAATGTTTGGTGATGGACTAGATGCCTGGGAGATGGACCGGTTAGTGACCACTGATATAGTATGTTGTTGGGTTATTTACAGAAATGTTTGGTGATGGACTAGAGATGCCTGGGAGATGGACCGGTTGGTGACCACTGATATAGTATGTTGTTGGGTTATTTACAGAAATGTTTGGTGATGGACTAGATGCCTGGGAGATGGACCGGTTAGTGACCACTGATATAGTATGTTGTTGGGTTATTTACAGAAATGTTTGGTGATGGACTAGAGATGCCTGGGAGATGGACCGGTTGGTGACCACTGATATAGTATGTTGTTGGGTTATTTACAGAAATGTTTGGTGATGGACTAGAGATGCCTGGGAGATGGACCGGTTGGTGACCACTGATATAGTATGTTGTTGGGTTATTTACAGAAATGTTTGGTGATGGACTAGATGCCTGGGAGATGGACCGGTTGGTGACCACTGATATAGTATGTTGTTGGGTTATTTACAGAAATGTTTGGTGATGGACTAGAGATGCCTGGGAGATGGACCGGTTAGTGACCACTGATATAGTATGTTGTTGGGTTATTTACAGAAATGTTTGGTGATGGACTAGATGCCTGGGAGATGGACCGGTTGGTGACCACTGATATAGTATGTTGTTGGGTTATTTACAGAAATGTTTGGTGATGGACTAGATGCCTGGGAGATGGACCGGTTAGTGACCACTGATATAGTATGTTGTTGGGTTATTTACAGAAATGTTTGGTGATGGACTAGAGATGCCTGGGAGATGGACCGGTTGGTGACCACTGATATAGTATGTTGTTGGGTTATTTACAGAAATGTTTGGTGATGGACTAGAGATGCCTGGGAGATGGACCGGTTGGTGACCACTGATATAGTATGTTGTTGGGTTATTTACAGAAATGTTTGGTGATGGACTAGAGATGCCTGGGAGATGGACCGGTTGGTGACCACTGATATAGTATGTTGTTGGGGTTATTTACAGACATGTTTGGTGATGGACTAGAGATGCCTGGGAGATGGACCGGTTGGTGACCACTGATATAGTATGTTGTTGGGTTATTAACAGACATGTTTGGTGATGGACTAGATGCCTGGGAGATGGACCGGTTGGTGACCACTGATATAGTATGTTGTTGGGTTATTTACAGAAATGTTTGGTGATGGACTAGATGCCTGGGAGATGGACCGGTTGGTGACCACTGATATAGTATGTTGTTGGGTTATTTACAGAAATGTTTGGTGATGGACTAGATGCCTGGGAGATGGACCGGTTAGTGACCACTGATATAGTATGCTGTTGGGTTATTTACAGAAATGTTTGGTGATGGACTAGAGATGCCTGGGAGATGGACCGGTTAGTGACCACTGATATAGTATGTTGTTGGGTTATTTACAGAAATGTTTGGTGATGGACTAGAGATGCCTGGGAGATGGACCGGTTGGTGACCACTGATATAGTATGTTGTTGGGGTTATTAACAGACATGTTTGGTGATGGACTAGATGCCTGGGAGATGGACCGGTTGGTGACCACTGATATAGTATGTTGTTGGGTTATTAACAGACATGTTTGGTGATGGACTAGAGATGCCTGGGAGATGGACCGGTTGGTGACCACTGATATAGTATGTTGTTGGGTTATTTACAGAAATGTTTGGTGATGGACTAGATGCCTGGGAGATGGACCGGTTAGTGACCACTGATATAGTATGTTGATATTTACAGAAAGTATGTTGTTGATATAGTATGTTGTTGGGGTTATTTACAGAAATGTTTGGTGATGGACTAGATGCCTGGGAGATGGACCGGTTGGTGACCACTGATATAGTATGTTGTTGGGGTTATTTACAGAAATGTTTGGCAATGGACTAGAGATGCCTGGGAGATGGACCGGTTGGTGACCACTGATATAGTATGTTGTTGGGGTTATTTACAGAAATGTTTGGCAATGGACTAGAGATGCCTGGGAGATGGACCGGTTGGTGACCACTGATATAGTATGTTGTTGGGTTATTTACAGAAATGTTTGGTGATGGACTAGATGCCTGGGAGATGGACCGGTTGGTGACCACTGATATAGTATGTTGTTGGGTTATTTACAGAAATGTTTGGTGATGGACTAGATGCCTGGGAGATGGACCGGTTGGTGACCACTGATATAGTATGTTGTTGGGTTATTTACAGAAATGTTTGGTGATGGACTAGAGATGCCTGGGAGATGGACCGGTTGGTGACCACTGATATAGTATGTTGTTGGGTTATTAACAGACATGTTTGGTGATGGACTAGAGATGCCTGGGAGATGGACCGGTTGGTGACCACTGATATAGTATGTTGTTGGGTTATTTACAGAAATGTTTGGTGATGGACTAGATGCCTGGGAGATGGACCGGTTAGTGACCACTGATATAGTATGTTGTTGGGTTATTTACAGAAATGTTTGGTGATGGACTAGAGATGCCTGGGAGATGGACCGGTTGGTGACCACTGATATAGTATGTTGTTGGGTTATTAACAGACATGTTTGGTGATGGACTAGATGCCTGGGAGATGGACCGGTTGGTGACCACTGATATAGTATGTTGTTGGGTTATTTACAGAAATGTTTGGTGATGGACTAGATGCCTGGGAGATGGACCGGTTGGTGACCACTGATATAGTATGTTGTTGGGTTATTTACAGAAATGTTTGGTGATGGACTAGAGATGCCTGGGAGATGGACCGGTTGGTGACCACTGATATAGTATGTTGTTGGGTTATTTACAGAAATGTTTGGTGATGGACTAGATGCCTGGGAGATGGACCGGTTAGTGACCACTGATATAGTATGTTGTTGGGTTATTTACAGAAATGTTTGGTGATGGACTAGATGCCTGGGAGATGGACCGGTTGGTGACCACTGATATAGTATGTTGTTGGGTTATTTACAGAAATGTTTGGTGATGGACTAGAGATGCCTGGGAGATGGACCGGTTGGTGACCACTGATATAGTATGTTGTTGGGTTATTTACAGAAATGTTTGGTGATGGACTAGAGATGCCTGGGAGATGGACCGGTTGGTGACCACTGATATAGTATGTTGTTGGGTTATTTACAGAAATGTTTGGTGATGGACTAGATGCCTGGGAGATGGACCGGTTAGTGACCACTGATATAGTATGTTGTTGGGGTTATTTACAGAAATGTTTGGTGATGGACTAGAGATGCCTGGGAGATGGACCGGTTGGTGACCACTGATATAGTATGTTGTTGGGGTTATTAACAGACATGTTTGGTGATGGACTAGATGCCTGGGAGATGGACCGGTTGGTGACCACTGATATAGTATGTTGTTGGGTTATTAACAGACATGTTTGGTGATGGACTAGAGATGCCTGGGAGATGGACCGGTTAGTGACCACTGATATAGTATGTTGTTGGGTTATTTACAGAAATGTTTGGTGATGGACTAGAGATGCCTGGGAGATGGACCGGTTGGTGACCACTGATATAGTATGTTGTTGGGTTATTTACAGAAATGTTTGGTGATGGACTAGATGCCTGGGAGATGGACCGGTTAGTGACCACTGATATAGTATGTTGTTGGGGTTATTTACAGAAATGTTTGGTGATGGACTAGAGATGCCTGGGAGATGGACCGGTTGGTGACCACTGATATAGTATGTTGTTGGGGTTATTAACAGACATGTTTGGTGATGGACTAGATGCCTGGGAGATGGACCGGTTGGTGACCACTGATATAGTATGTTGTTGGGTTATTAACAGACATGTTTGGTGATGGACTAGAGATGCCTGGGAGATGGACCGGTTGGTGACCACTGATATAGTATGTTGTTGGGTTATTTACAGAAATGTTTGGTGATGGACTAGATGCCTGGGAGATGGACCGGTTAGTGACCACTGATATAGTATGTTGTTGGGGTTATTTACAGAAATGTTTGGTGATGGACTAGATGCCTGGGAGATGGACCGGTTGGTGACCACTGATATAGTATGTTGTTGGGTTATTAACAGACATGTTTGGTGATGGACTAGAGATGCCTGGGAGATGGACCGGTTGGTGACCACTGATATAGTATGTTGTTGGGTTTGAGAGAGGTGCTGTATATTTATAAATCCTGTTATTGTTGAACAGGCCTGGGATCAGTCCAAAGTAGAGCACCAAACTGGGTTACAGTCCAGTTACTGAGATGTTGAAACGCTGTTGTGCTGTTCCCCTCCTGTCCTGTAGGGGCGCTACAGAACCACGCCAGGACCTATAACCTCCCCATCGACGAGCTCAACTTCCGTTTTAACGTGTTGCCGGTCTACCTAGACCAGGGGGCCGTGAGCGAGGCGCTGAAGACCCTACCGGCCGGGGGCGAGCTGGACATGGACTCTGAGGTAGCAACAGGGAGTGGAGAGGGACATATTTAGACAGGTTGCCCAGGTTACTGCATCCTGCCTCCAAAGCACAGTCTGACTCTGTAAAAACATGAAGGAGCTAAGCTACTCGCTGATAGAAATGACTCAACACACGTTGACCTCTGTGGGATGTTGAGGTCATCAGTGAATTAGTCAACTCGTCAGGTTCCTGAAGAGGTTTTAGAACCATATCTGGATCATTATTAGGACCCTGTGTTCTGGACAACCATGTCACATGACCTAGATTTGAACCTTTATTTAAAGCCTTGTCCAGAAATGAGAATTAGACCTAAAATGAAAACAACTGTCTGAAGATGGTGCTGGATGATGAAGCTTTAACTAAAAGTTGTGACATGATTGTCCAAAACCCAGGCCTCTAATCATAATGTATCATAATATGACATTATGGTGACTACAGTAACACTCTGTCTCCATAGCTACCCACCATCAACGACGGCGTGCTGGTGCACGGGATGTTCATGGACGCCAGTCGCTGGGACGACGTCGACATGGTGATCGAGGATGCGTTGCCGCGGGTGATGAACGCCATGCTTCCCGTGGTGCACTTCGAACCCCAGCAGAACTATGACCCTGATCCGTCTCTCTACCAGGCTCCGCTGTACAAGACCTCAGCTCGGGCTGGGACTTTGTCGACTACAGGTAAGGACACCTACCTAATATTCAGTTTCACCCCCTTTTTCCCTCAGAGCAGCCTCAATTCGTCAGGACATGGACTCTACAAGGTGTTGAAAGCGTTCCACAGGGGAGCTGGCCCATGTTGACTTCAATGCTTCCCACAGTTGTGTCAAGTTGGCTGGGTGTCCTTTGGGTGGTGCATCATTCTTGTTACACACAGGAAACTGTTGAGTGTGAAAAACCCAGCAGCGTTGCAGTTCTTGACGCAAACCAGTGAGCCTGACACCTACTACCATACCCATTCAGGCACTTTAATCTGGTGTCTTCCATTCACCCTCTGAATATCACACATACACAATCCATGTCTCAATTGTCTCAATGGGCAAGACTAAAGATGTATGTGCTTTTGAATGGGGTATGGTAGTAGGTGCCAGGCACACTGGTTTGCGTCAAGAACTGCAACGCTGCTGGGTTTTTCACGCTCAACAGTTTCCCGAATTGAGGCTGTTCTGGGGGCAAAAGGGATGGGGGATGCAACTCAATATTAGGAAGGTGTTCATAATATTTTGTACACTCAGTGTATAACCACTCTACACCTGGGGGTTTCAAACCTCTCCTCTGGGACTCACAGCCGTTCCATGGATTTGATCTATTGAACCAGCACACCTGATTCAACTAATCATCAAGCCCTTGACTAGGTGAATCAGGAGAGAGAGTTCAGAGCTACAACAACATGTCTGGAGGTCCTGAAGGAGAGGTTTGAGAACCACTGCACTACAGTCCTACCTAGAGCCCTTCCTCTTACTAAACTGTACCAAGCTCCACTGTATATGACCTCAGGACTCTGTCTACGACAGGTATACTATGTCCCTATACACACCCTACACCCCAACCTAGAGCCCTGCTACAGTGGTTTGCGAAGGTATTCACCCCTTGGCATTTTTCCTATTTTGTTGCCTTACAACCTGGAATTAAAATTGTTTTTGGGGGGTTGTATCATTTGATTTACACAACATGCCAACCACTGTGAAGATGCAAAATATTTTATATTGTGAAACAAACAAGAAATAAGACACAAAAAAAAACAGAAAACTTGAGCGTGCATAACTATTCACCCCCACAATTACAGCTGCAAGTCTCTTGGGTTATGTCTCTATAAGCTTGGCACATCTAGCCACTGGGATTTCTGTCCATTCTTCAAGGGCAAGGCAAAACTGTTCCAGCTCCTTCAAGTTGAATGGATTCCGCTGGTGTACAGCAATCTTGAAGTCATACCACAGATTCTCAATTGGATTGATGTCTGGGCTTTGACTAGGCCATTCCAAGACATTCACATGTTTCCCCTTAAACCACTCAAGTGTTGCTTTAGCAGTATGCTTAGGGTCATTGTCCTGCTGGAAGGTGAACCTCTGTCCCAGTCTCAAATCTCTGTAAGACTGAGACTCGTTTCCCTCAAGAATTTCCCTGTATTTAGCGCCATCCATCATTCCTTCAATTCTGACCAGCTTCCCAGACCCTGCCAATGAAAAACAGGGATGGTGATGAGAGGTGTTGGGTTTGCGCCAGACATAGCGTTTTCATTGATGGCCAAAAAGCTACATTTTAGTCTCATCTGACCAGAGTACCTTCTTCCATATGTTTGGGAGTCTCCCACAAGCCTTTTAGCGAACACCAAATGTGTTTGCTTATTTTCTTCTGGCCATTCTTCCGTAAAGCCAGCTCTGTGGAGAGTACGGCTTAAAGTGGTCCTTTGGACAGACACTCCAATCTCCGCTGTGGAGCTTTGCAGCTTCTTCAGGGTTATCTTTGGTCTCTTTGTTGCCTCTCTGATTAATGCCCTCCTTGCCTGGGGAGAGCTCCTTGGTCTTCATGGTGTCCCTTGCTTAGCGGTGTTGCAGACTCTGGGGCCTTTCTGAACAGGTGTATATATACTGAGATCATGTGACAGATCATGTGAGTCATTTTTTTCATTTCACTTCACCAATGTGTGGACTATTTTGTGCATGTCCATTACATGAAGTCCAAATAAAGATACATTTAAATTACAGGTTGAAATGCAACAAAATAGAAAAAAGGCCAAGGAGAATTAATACTTTTGCAAAGGCACTGTACCTACCCAAAGCCCTACTACCTACCCAGAGCCCTACTACCTACCCAGAGTCCTACTACCTACCCAGAGCCCTACTACCTACCCAGAGCCCTACTACCTACCCAGAGCCCTACTACCTACCCAGAGCCCTACTACCTACCCAAAGCTCTACTACCTACCCAGAGCCCTACTACCTACCCAAAGCCCTACTACCTACCCAGAGCCCTACTACCTACCCAAAGCCCTACTACCTACCCAGAGCCCTACTACCTACCCAGAGCCCTACTACCTACCCAGAGCCCTACTACCTACCCAGAGCATTACTACCTACCCAAAGCCCTACTACCTACCCAGAGCCCTACTACCTACCCAGAGCCCTACTACCTACCCAGAGCATTACTACCTACCCAGAGCATTACTACCTACCCAGAGCCCTACTACCTACCCAGAGCCCTACTACCTACCCAGAGCATTACTACCTACCCAGAGCCCTACTACCTACCCAGAGCCCTACTACCTACCTACCCAGAGCCCTACTACCTACCTACCTAGAGCCCTATTACCTACCTGGCCAGAGCTCTACTACCTACCTAGCCAGAGCCCTACTTACTACCTACCTACCCAGAGCCCTACTACCTACCTACCCAGAGCCCTACTACCTACCTACCCAGAGCCCTACTATCTACCTAGATCCCTACTACCTACCCAGAGCCCTACAACCTACCTAGATCCCTACTACCTACCCAGCCCTACTACCTACCTAGATCCCTACTACCTACCTAGATCCCTACTACCTACCCAGAGCCCTACTACCTACCCAGAGTCCTACTACCTACCCAGAGCCCTACTACCTACCCAGAGTCCTACTACCTACCCAGAGCCCTACTACCTACCCAGAGTCCTACTACCTACCCAGAGCCCTACTACCTACCCAGAGTCCTACTACCTACCTACCCAGAGCCCTACTACCTACCCAGAGCCCAACTATCTACCTACACAGAGCCCTACTACCTATCTACCCAGAGCCCTACTACCTACCTACCCAGAGCCCTACTACCTACCTACCCAGAGCCCTACTACCTACCTACCCAGAGCCCTACTACCTACCTACCCAGAGCCCAACTACCTACCTACCCAGAGCCCTACTACCTACCTACCCAGAGCCCAACTACCTACCTACCCAGAGCCCAACTACCTACCTACCCAGAGCCCTACTACCTACCCAGAGCCCTACTACCTACCTACCCAGAGCCCTACTACCTACCCAGAGCCCTACAACCTACCTACCCAGAGCCCTACTACCTACCTACCCAGAGCCCTACTACCTACCTACCCAGAGCCCTACTACCTACCCAAAGCCCTACTAACTACCCAGAGTCCTATTACCTACCTATCCAGATCCCTACCACCTACCTACCTAGAGCCCTACTACCTACCTACCTACCTACCTACCTACCTAGAGCCCTACTACCTACCTAGAGGCTTATTACATACCCAGAGCCCTACTACCTACCTACCAACCTAGAGCCCTACTACCTACCTTCAGCCCTATTATCTACCTACCTACCCAGAGTCATACTACCTACCTCCAGCCCTACTACCCACTTAGAGCCCTACTACCTAACTAGAGCCCTACTACCTACACAAAGCCCTACTACCTACCCAAAGCCCTACTACCTACCCAGAGCCCTACCACCTACCCAGAGCCCCACGACCTACCTAGAGCCATACTACCTACCCAGAGCCCTACTACCTACCCACCAAGAGCCCTGCTACCTACCCAGAGCACTACTACCTACATAGAGCCCTACTACCTACCCAGAGCCCTACTCCCTACCTATCCAGATCCCTACCACCTACCTACCTAGAGCCCTACTACCTACCTGCCTACCTACCTAGAGCCCTATTACATACCCAGAGACCTACTACCTACCTACCTACCTAGAGCACTACTACCTACCTACCTACCTACCCAGAGCCCTACTAGCTACCTACCTACCCACCCAGAGCCCTACTACCTACCTACCTAGAGCCATACTACCTACCCAGAGCCCTACTACCTACCTACCTACCTCCAGCCCTACTACCTACCCAGATCCCTACTACCAAGCTACCTACCTAGAGCCCTACTACCTACCTACCTAGATCCTACCTCTGCATCATGTCCAGATAGTGACAGACCTGTGTGTTCTCTGGTCCTCTGCATCATGTCCAGATAGTGACAGACCTGTGTGTTCTCTGCATCATGTCCAGATAGTGACAGACCTGTGTGTTCTCTCCCTCAGGCCACTCTACTAACTTTGTGGTGACGGTGATGCTGCCGTCCAGCCTGCCTAGTGACTACTGGATCACCAAGGCCTCAGCCCTGCTCTGTCAGCTCAATGAGTAGTCACACACACACACACACACACACACACACACACACACACACACACACACACACACACACACACACACACAGCTGTACTTCTGCACCTTCATTACCAGCAGCAGTGATGAAGCCCATTCTCTATGGACTCTTGATTTCTGGAAACCAGTGACTGTTTCTCACGTCTATATTGAGAAGTATTCTACTGTGTACTCTCTCTCCCTGCTCATCAGTTGAGAAGTATTCTACTGTGTACTCTCTCTCCCTGCTCATCAGTTGAGAAGTATTCTACTGTGTACTCTCTCTCCCTGCTAATCAGTTGAGAAGTATTCTACTGTGTACTCTCTCTCCCTGCTCATCAGTTGAGAAGTATTCTACTGTGTACTCTCTCTCCCTGCTCATCAGTTGAGAAGTATTCTACTGTGTACTCTCTCTCCCTGCTAATCAGTTGAGAAGTATTCTACTGTGTACTCTCTCCCTGCTAATCAGTTGAGAAGTATTCTACTGTGTACTCTCTCTCCCTGCTCATCAGTTGAGAAGTATTCTACTGTGTACTCTCTCTCCCTGCTCATCAGTTGAGAAGTATTCTACTGTGTACTCTCTCTCCCTGCTCATCAGTTGTATTTGCACGGGGGCCCAAAATGGCATTTTTCTTTTATTTTCCGAGTTGCTTTGATTAAATACCATGTAGCAGTGCTGTTGTCGTTTGTGCATTTTGCTGTATGCCTGGGAGAAGAGCATGTCGCTACACCCGCAATAACAGCTGCTAAATAATGTGGATGTCACCAATCAGATTTGATTTGATGGGTTCAATTGTGTGTGGTGTGTTCAGTTCAGTCAATTTCTCTTCTCTTTCAGTGAACTGTAGCAACATATTAACACACCTGCGTCTGAAATGACAGCTCCCGACACGCCTTTATCCCCCCACACACACACACACAGTCGACAGGAAGTGTAGACTGCAGTGCTTTCATAGTCACTCGTGTAGCCTGCAAATGTGAAAGGAGAGTAAGATCGTCAATATTCACCAGGAGCATCACGTAAAATGCATCTGATGCGTGGTCAGCCAAACTCTAATTCACATGTAAGAGATGGTACTTCAGTGTCCTGCGTCTCCCCCATTATAAATTAACCATGAGCCCCCTGTCCTTCTCAGCTGAAGGGACACCTGCGATAGAGAACCACCTGGAACAAAAAGCTGTCCTCCTGCATTTAAAAACCACTGCTGACTTAATCTATTTACATTCTTCTCTGAGGAAAAACACCATATATTTATCCTCTGTTACTGAAAAGTTATTTAAACACAGTAACTCACCCATTGTGATGTCAACATTAGAATGCACACACAGGGATCTATATGGAACAAAAATCTAAACGCAACATGGAAACCGCCTGACCTCAACCCATTTGAGATGGTTTGGGATGAGTTGAAAAGCAGCCAACAAGTGCTCAGCATATGTGGGAACTCCTTCAAGACTGTTGGAAAAGCATTCCAGGTGAAGCTGATTGAGAGAATGCAAAACTGCCATCAAGGCAAAAGTTGGCTACTTTGAAGAATCTCAAATCAAATATATTTTGATTTGTTTAACACTTTTTTGGTTACTATATGATTCCATGTGTTATTCCATAGTTTTAATGTCTTCACTGTTATTCTACAACGTAGAAAATAGTAAAAATAATGAAAAACCCTTTGCCTGGTACTATATATGTTCATCACACCCTCAGGGAGCGAGGAGGAGAGCAGAAAGAGAGAATGGAGGGACAGAAATGGTGCAGAGGAGTCTCTCTGGTCTTCACTGTTTCCTCAGGGAGCGAGGTGGAGGAGGAGAGCAAAAAGAGAGATGGAGGGACAGAAATGGTGCAGAGGAGTCTCTCTGGTCTTCACTGTTTCCTCAGGGAGCGAGGTGGAGGAGGAGAGCAAAAAGAGAGATGGAGGGACAGAAATGGTACAGAGGAGTCTCTCTGGTCTTCACTGTTTCCTCAGGGAGCGAGGTGGAGGAGGAGAGCAAAAAGAGAGAATGGAGGGACAGAAATGGTGCAGAGGAGTCTCTCTGGTCTTCACTGTTTCCTCAGGGAGCGAGGTGGAGGAGGAGAGCAAAAAGAGAGATGGAGGGACAGAAATGGTACAGAGGAGTCTCTCTGGTCTTCACTGTTTCCTCAGGGAGCGAGGTGGAGGAGGAGAGCAAAAAGAGAGAATGGAGGGACAGAAATGGTGCAGAGGAGTCTCTGGTCTTCACTGTTTCCTCCGGGAGCGAGGTGGAGGAGGAGAGCAAAAGAGAGAATGGAGGGACAGAAATGGTGCAGAGGAGTCTCTCTGGTCTTCACTGTTTCCTCAGAGAGCGAGGTGGAGGAGGAGAGCAAAAGAGAGAATGGAGGGACAGAAATGGTGCAGAGGAGTCTCTCTGGTCTTCACTGTTTCCTCAGGGAGCGAGGTGGAGGAGGAGAGCAAAAAAGAGAATGGAGGGACAGAAATGGTGCAGAGGAGTCTCTCTGGTCTTCACTGTTTCCTCAGGGAGCGAGGTGGAGGAGGAGAGCAAAAGAGAGAATGGAGGGACAGAAATGGTGCAGAGGAGTCTCTCTGGTCTTCACTGTTTCCTCAGGGAGCGAGGTGGAGGAGGAGAGCAAAAGAGAGATGGAGGGACAGAAATGGTGCAGAGGAGTCTCTGGTCTTCACTGTTTCCTCAGAGAGCGAGGTGGAGGAGGAGAGCAAAAGAGAGAATGGAGGGACAGAAATGGTGCAGAGGAGTCTCTGGTCTTCACTGTTTCCTCAGGGAGCGAGGTGGAGGAGGAGAGCAAAAGAGAGATGGAGGGACAGAAATGGTGCAGAGGAGTCTCTGGTCTTCACTGTTTCCTCAGAGAGCGAGGTGGAGGAGGAGAGCAAAAAGAGAGAATGGAGGGACAGAAATGGTGCAGAGGAGTCTCTCTGGTCTTCACTGTTTCCTCAGGGAGCGAGGTGGAGGAGGAGAGCAAAAGAGAGAATGGAGGGACAGAAATGGTGCAGAGGAGTCTCTCTGGTCTTCACTGTTTCCTCAGGGGGCGAGGTGGAGGAGGAGAGCAAAAGAGAGATGGAGGGACAGAAATGGTGCAGAGGAGTCTCTGGTCTTCACTGTTTCCTCAGGGAGCGAGGTGGAGGAGGAGAGCAAAAAGAGAGATGGAGGGACAGAAATGGTGCAGAGGAGTCTCTCTGGTCTTCACTGTTTCCTCAGGGAGCGAGGTGGAGGAGGAGAGCAAAAAGAGAGAATGGAGGGACAGAAATGGTACAGAGGAGTCTCTGGTCTTCACTGTTTCCTCAGGGAGCGAGGTGGAGGAGGAGAGCAAAAAGAGAGAATGGAGGGACAGAAATGGTGCAGAGGAGTCTCTCTGGTCTTCACTGTTTCCTCAGGGAGCGAGGTGGAGGAGGAGAGCAAAAAGAGAGAATGGAGGGACAGAAATGGTACAGAGGAGTCTCTGGTCTTCACTGTTTCCTCAGGGAGCGAGGTGGAGGAGGAGAGCAAAAAGAGAGATGGAGGGACAGAAATGGTGCAGAGGAGTCTCTGGTCTTCACTGTTTCCTCAGGGAGCGAGGTGGAGGAGGAGAGCAAAGAGAGATGGAGGGACAGAAATGGTGCAGAGGAGTCTCTGGTCTTCACTGTTTCTCAGGGAGCGAGGTGGAGGAGGAGAGCAAAGAGAGATGGAGGGACAGAAATGGTGCAGAGGAGTCTCTCTGATCTTCACTGTTTCCTGTCTTCGCCTGCC